>NW_027208295.1:0-215924 GCF_964237555.1 Oryctolagus cuniculus
AAGGAAAGTCCCGGAGAGAAAGTGCTCTCAGAAGCTGCGGAGATGTCCCCAGAGTCCCAGCCAAAATGTTAGCTCAAAAGCGGCTCTGGAGTGGAGGTACAAGTGACCATTGCTGTCCTTACTAATGTGAAAGGGTTAAGCCACTTGAAAAATACATTCCAGGGGCCAGCGCTGTGGCTCAGTGGGTTAATGCCCTGGCCTGAAGTGCCAGCATCCCATATGGCCACCAGTTCTCATCCCGGCTGCTCCTCTTCCCATCCAGCTCTGTGCTATGGCCTGGGAAAGCAGTAGAAGATGGCCCAAGTCCTTGGGCCCCTAACCTGTGTGGGAGAACCCAGAAGAAGCTCCTGGCTCCTGGCTTCAGATCGGTGCAGCTCCAGCTATTATGGCCAATTGAGGAGTGAATCATCGGATGGAAGGCCTCTCCCTCTCTCTCTCTGCCTCTCCTCTCTGTGTAACTCTGACTTTCCAATAAATAAATAAAATCTTTAAATAACAACAACAAAAATACATCGCGGACTTCTGGGCTAGCTCACCAGTGTTGTTTCCAGACACATAATCCGGCTCTGGATGCTCACCGCTTCAATTCGCCGTAGCTGAGTGCTGGCCAGAGGAAAGGGGTGTATTGCCAGAAGGCAGCTGCAGTCTTGGGAAAGAAAGTACTCCCAATCCAAAGAAGCCTTTTTCTACCCAACCGCGCAGCACAGAGGATGTTTAAAGGGACAGGGGTAATTGGAGCACCAGGCTTGAAATAAAACAATGAGTCTATTCAATTGACAATTATGCAGATTTTCAGGCTTTGTTCTGAGGAAGGTCCCACCAGACAGTCAGGGGAGTCCAGGGTGTCAGGAGGGAGGTGCTTTCTACCTCAGTTGGGGGAGGGTTCTCTGTCAGCTGGGTCAAAAGCCTGCCCTTCCAAATCACCTCCTTTTTTTCAGTAGGCTTCCGAAACTCTTCTGCAAATATTACTCACAAGATTAGGGGAAGGTAGGATGCCTTCATTAGGACTACCATGCTGTTGGAGGAGGGTGATCAGGGTTTATAAAGAGGTTGTAATGCAGGGGGTGCTGGTGTAAGGAGTGGATGACCTAATGGGGAGTTCTTGTAAGAGTGGACAACAGGCTTGCTTCTCCCCAGAACCTGTCTATTAGCAAGACAGAAGTGGTGATCCCACTCCCCCAGTTTCTAATTTTATCATGAGAATAGCAAGGAAGCAATGATCTGCCCTTCTGAGCTTCTAGTTTTATCAGGAGAATAGAAAGAATTTGCCTATCCTACTATTCAGCTGGATTTTTGTTTTAACAAGAGCTAGCTAGACAGGATTATTGATGGGTTTTGTCCCCAGCCTCTGACTAATTGTTAGCTGTTATTATTCTGCTCATCCAAATTGTGGTTAAAAAACTCCACTCCATTTTTCAGGTCTCCCTCTCTTGGAGACCCCCTAGTGGCTGCTGTGGCAAGAGGTTTCTCATGTAAATAAATCTTGCTTTGCTCACTGCGTGTCCACATTAAATTCCTTGTGAGACAGGCACCCCAGGCACCTTCTTTCATCACCATTTTCCCCCATTACTTTGGTGTGGTGAAGTCATGGAAGAGTTGACAGTCTCTGGTGTCGGATGTCATGGCTTGTTGCTAGATCAATGACAAGGCTTAAGTTCTCTGATTCCTCCTGGTGGTCAGCACCTGAGTCCTTCAGCTCTGCCTCAGCCTAATGGTAGAACAGAGACCTGGGGCTTCCCTGCTCTCTTAAAAACCTACTGTAAATTTCCACAGATGCCCCTATGAAGTTGATTGTGAGGACAAAAGTTAACAATAGGATTTCTTTCTTTCTCTTTCTTTCTTTCTTTCTTTTTTTTTTTTTTTTTTGACAGGCAGAGTTAGTGAGAGAGAGAGACTGAGAGAAAAGTCTTCCCTTTTCCATTGGTTCACCCTCCAAGTGGCCGCTCCGGCTAGCACTTGGTGGCCAGTGCACTGTGCCAATCCTAAGTCAGGAGCCAGATGCTTCCTCCTGGTCTCCCATGTGGGTGCAGGACCCAAACACTTGGGCCATTCTCCACTGCCTTCCCAGGCCACAGCAGAGAGCTGGAGTGCAAGAGGAGCAACTGGGACAGAATCTGGTGCCCCGACTGGGACTAGAACCTGGGGTGCTGGTGCCGCAGGTGGAGGATTAGCCTAGTGAGCTGTGGCACTGGTCAATAATGGGATTTCTAAGAGCTGGGTGTCTACTTCTCACTGTTTCTACACACACACACACACACATTCCTCTCCTAGACAAAAGATTTCCCAGGAACAAAATTAGGTAATGTTATCAGACTCAGTAGCCTTCTTTGCACCAAGTGAACAGTGTTTTCCGGGTGTGTGTTTATTGGAGGGGAAGACTAGAACCACCTATGAAGTTATTGGGATAAGGCAGGACTTTGTAGTATAAAATATCGGGCTGTTTCCCAAGGCCTGCTTCTGTAGGCAGCCCATAAAGAAGTCATCGACAAGTCAAGGTCCGTCTTGGCTTGTGGAATTCCTGGGATAAAAAAGTCATGTACTCCCATGTTGAAGGAGAATGATCAAACAAGAACATTCTGCTAAAATTAACTATGTTATGACTGTGTTGCAGAAAGCCCGATAAGTTGCTTGTGTATGGTGTTATCCTCTGTGTTGCCTTGACCTATAGCTGGTTATGTATAAATATCGCTGAGACACTGGAATAAAGGAGACTTGTCTTGGCTCCATTCTCTGACCCTTGTCCCTCTTTTCATTCCCACTGCCCCCTTCAGGTTCTGTTTGACTGGTGCTGCTGGCCTGCACATGCTTCTAAGACTACTGCATAACTTCTGCGGGGCATGTGTTTTGTTTCCCATGGCTGCTTTCACACACATAGGCTAACTTCTATCTTCCTATCTAAAAATATTATTGAAGAACATGAATGCCTTCAATAGAAAAAATACCCTTAGAAACAAAAGCTGAAGGAATTGTCTGATTACATGGGAAAAATTAAACACATTAAGGAAATGCCACTGGAGAAGAAGCTAAGGGTCCTTGTATTTGTGCAAGAAAGAACTCAGGTGTGAGACAGAGAGCAGTGGAAAGCAAAGTAGCAAAGTTTATCAGGGTTGGGACGTCCGTAAGAACAGATGGGCACCTCTCCAGACAAACCAGAGAGAGTGCCTAGTTCACATTTAGGCTGGGGCTTCTAAGGGGCTGGGTCTTGCCTTTCCACCTTTTTGCTGTCTCCTTCTTCTCCAGAACAAAGGACTTCTTGGGTGTAAATACAAAAAATTCCTTTCTGAGTTTCCCACTGAAGTCAGACAGGGGAAGCCTGGCTAGCTTAGCCAAGGGGTTTCTCTCTAGGGTGCCTGCCTTAGAGGAAGGATGCTTATCAGGCCAGGTAGAAGAGGCAGGGCCCCCTGGAAGGTTATCAGGGTCTGAGGGCAGGACTTTGAAGTGCAGATACTGGACAGCACCTGCAATGTTATTGGGTGACTTTGAAATGCGAATGCTGGACTGCTGTAGATGTCCCTTTCCTTAGGCCCTTGTCACACACATAGGTTAATTTCTGACTTCTTACCTAACAAAAAGACAGAAGAATCAAGTTATCCTAGTGAAGAAGGCATAACCTTAGGTTTCTAAATAAAACAGTTTTAATGTCAGGTCACAACAGTCAGAACCAAGGAGGAAGAAATAACTTACAGGAGATGCCTAGAAATTTGACAAAGAAAATCAGCAATTAAGTAGAAATTACTAAAAGGGAAATTGCATTAAAAATAGATTTCAAAATGAAACATTAAGACTTATATGTGTGTGTATATATATATATACACATATATATGTATATATAAAGTATATATATGACTTATTACAGATATATATACATACATATACACATATATGTATCTTTTTACAGATAAATATATATACATATATATATATATCTGTAACTAAATAACTATTGCTTTAGCATGTTGCCCAAATCCATAGTTCTGTCTTTGTACTTATATAACATGAGAAACTCATAGAAATAATTTCCTTCTAATCTCAGCCAAAGCAACCTCACAAAAGTTATCTGCTACAAATCTGTAACATTCTTATATTCCCTTATATTCCTTAAGTTATTTGTTCTGCTTTGTTCCTCTCTCTCCTTGCCAAACACCAGTTTTATGTCATGTTAGGACAAAGATCACTTGCATTCTTTGTGCAAGGTGTCCAGTGTGTAAGAAATCTTCCTAGCCAAATGAATCAGTTTACAGGTATTTATTGGGATTCCCCTCCTGGGCAAGGTTCACCAGTTCCAACAGAGTGGGGGCCAGGCAAGTCACGCTTCAGAGGTTGGGAGGGCTCCTTTTATAGATACAGGGCATGGGGGTTAAAGGTTGAGGTGCTTCTGATCCTCATTGGTTGACCTTTAGGTGCACGCGGGACCTTGGCAAGCACTTTTTGTTCCTGGAAGTGTGGGACTTCTCTCTTGTGGATCCCAAAGCTACCTCTTTGTTATTTGGAACACATCTTGGGTGCCAAGACACATTATCATTCTCATTTTTCTTTTCCCTATCTATTGGTTCCTTAATTTGCATTTTGAAATAATCCTAAAAAGCCTTTAAAATAAGAGCAAAGAATTTCAAATTATTCTAAAGTAGTCTAAAATGGTTTGTCTTATATCAATGATTTATGTAAACAAAAAAGTCCATTGTCTTTTACAATTCTTAAAAAGCAAACAGTACAGGGGCCGGTGCTGTGGCACAGCAGGTTAATGCCCGGGCCTGAAGCGCTGGCATCCCATATGAGCACCGGTTTGAGACCTGGCTGCCCAACTTCTAATCCAGCTCTCTGCCCCAGGGTCAGCTCATACCCAGCAACCACAATATGAGAGCCTCACTCCCTTAGGAAGAGCTGTGGCAAGAGGACTGGGTTGTGGATTTAGTGACCTGTTTCCTAACTGAGGGGAATTACATTATCCAGGAGGAAAAACAAGGGACAGGGGATCCCACAAGTCATGGGTTCTGCCCCAAATTTCATGCATGAAATCTGGATTCTCCCTGAGAACCTGTGCATCCTAACCACACAATTTGGAAAAATACAGAGCTCTAGGGCTGAGCCAAAGTCACCACATTCAGGAATGAGAAGATATCCAGTGTCCCATGCCAGATACCATCTTGCAAGCAGGAGGCAACTAACCCCACAAACTCACCATATTCCAGATTCCAGGCATCCTTCTGATGGTTTTTGTAGTGAGAGAACTTCACAGGTGACAAAGAATGAGCCTCGTGGAACCACTATAAGCAGCAGACTGGAGAAGCTGTATTTAGCAGCATGAAGAAAAAGACCCCATGTTGCTCTTCATTGTTGATCCAGTGTGTCTGATTGGACAGTTTGCTGAGCCAATGAGAAGGCATCATGTCAGAGAAGATGCAGCCAATCAGAGTCACACCTACTAGATTTCTGTGACAGTTGGGGAGAAGGGGTGCCATTCATCCAGGCTGTGGCTGGTGGGGGTAGTGAGGGTTGAGTATTGGGCTCAGGTCTGCAGGTGCTCACCCTCCTTGGGCCTCGCTCTCCTAAGAGCAGGGGCTGCTGTCACCTTCATGATGACTCAACCACATGAGAGTGGGGATCTCTCCCACCCTCCAATGTCTGTGATTCTGCTGGGATCTTATGACCTGGAGCTTCCCATAAACTCCTTTACAAGAGATGAAATTTACTCAAAATTTAATGAATTCTGAGCTTTTCATTTTCTTCATTTTTTTGACTTAATTTTGTTTTAGGTCATTTTGCTTTTTTAATGATTTGAAAAATATTTAAAGATACTCTATAGAAGTTTTCTAGTCTGTATTTTGTCCTTTAAAATGGCTTTCTATTTTTTCCTGCTGCTACATGGAAAGCCACTTGATATATATTGATCTTATACTCACTAATATCACTTAATTCTCTTGCCAGTTTATAGTTTGTTTTGGATTACCTCTGTAGATTGTAGAGTCAACCACATATATTGAAAATTTTGTTGTTTAATTGGGTGTAGAAAGGACATTCCTCAATACAATCAAGGCAATTGATGAAAAACCCACAGGCAGTATCATAGCGAATGGGGAAAGGTTGGAAGCATTTCCACTTGTGAGAGGCCAGAGCCATGCCATGACAGGCTTCTCACAAGACAAAAAAACTGACTAGGCCCAGGATGCCCCTGGTGTGAGAAGATGAAACCTGACACTGGGCAGTCCTTGGTCCTGTCCTCAGGACCAGGTGGAGGCAACCCATAAGGTGGGCCGCCCTTGCTCCTGCAGGCCCAGGGGAAGGAAGGAATGCAGATGTAATACTTGTTTGCCTGGGAACTATAAAACCCTGAGAACAAAGAGAAGGGGGTCTTGGTCTCCCAGCACTGCATTGCATGGGAGGCTGGGGCCCCAGCATGCTGGACCTACAAATAAAGTCCGTTCATTCTTTGCATTATGGTCAGTCTGACTGGTTCTTTCTATCTGGGCAATCTGGAACACAACACACTGAGATCTGATACCAGACAGCAATGCCCACTCTCACCATTGCTATTCAATATAGTACTGGAAGTTTTTGCCAGAGCCATTTGGCAAGAAAAAGAAATTACAGGGATACAAATTGGGAAGGAAGAACTCAAACTATCCCTCTTTGCAGACAATATGATTCTTTATTTAGGGGATCCAAAGAACTCTACTAAGAGACTATTGGAACTCATAGAAGAGTTTGGCAAAGTAGCAGGATATAAAATCAGTGCACAAAAATCAACAGCCTTTGTATACACAGGCAATGCCATGGCTGAGAAAGAACTTCTAAGATCAATCCCATTCACAATAGCTACAAAAACAATCAAATACCTTAGAATAAACTTAACCATGGATGTCAAAGATCTCTATGATGAGAATTACAAAACTTTAAAGAAAGAAATAGAAGAGGATACCAAAAGATGAAAAAAATCTTCCATGTTCATGGATTAGAAGAATCAATATCTTCAAAATGTCCATTCTCCCAAAAGCGATTTATACATTCAATATGATGCCAATCAAAATACCAAAGACATTGTTCTCAGATCTGGAAAAAAATGATGCTGAAATTCATATGGAGGCACAGGAGACCTCGAATAGCTAAAGCAATCTTGTACACAAAAACAGAGCTGGAGGCATCACAATACCAGATTTCATGACATACTACAGGGCAGTTGTAATCAAAACAGCATGGTACTGGTACAGGAACACATGGATAGACCAGTGGAACAGAATAGAAACACCAGAAATCAATCCAAACATGTACAGCCAACTTATATTTGATCAAGGAGCTAAAACAATTCCTGGAGCAAGGACAGTTTGTTCAACAAATTGTGCTAGGAAAACTGGATTTCCACATGCAGAAGTATGAAGCAAAACCACACCTTACACCTTACACAAAAATCCACTCAACTTAGATTAAAGATCTAAACTTACTACCCGACACCATCAAATTATTAGAGAACATGGGAGAAACCCTGCAAGATATAGGCATAGGCAGACTTCTTGGGAAAAACTCTAGAGGCACAGGAAGTCAATGCTAAAATTAACAATTGGGATTACAGCAAATTGAGAAGTTTCTGTACCACAAAAGAAACAGTCAGAAAATTAAAGAGGCAACAAACAGAATGGGAAAAAATGTTTGCAAATTATGCAACTGATAAAGGATTAATAATCAGAACCTATAAAGAGATCAAAAAACTCCACAACAACAAAACAAACAACCCAGTTAAGAGATGGGCCAAGGACCTAAGCAGACATTTTTCAAAAGAGGAAATCCAAATGGCGAACAAACACATGAAAAATGCTCAGCATCACTAGCCATCAGGGAAATGCAAATCAAAACCACAATGAGGTTTCACCTTGCCCCAGTTAGAAAGGCTTTCATACAGACATCAACCAGCAACAGATGCTGGAGAGGATGTGGGGAAAAAAGCACACTAATCTACGGTTGGTGGGAAGGTGAACTGGTAAAGCCATTATGTAAGACAGTTTGGAGATTCATCAGAAATCTGAATATAGCCCTACCACATGACCCAGCCATCCCACTCCTTGGAATTTACCTAAGGGAAATTAAATTGGTAAATAAAAGAGCTATTTGTACCTCAGTGTTTATTGCAGCTCAATTCACAATAGCTAAGACATGGAATCAACCTAAATGCCCATCAGCAGAAGACTGGATAAATAAATTATGGGATATGCACTCTATAGAACACTGCACAGCAATTTTTAAAAAATCTGATCATTTGCAACAAAATGGAGGAATCTGGAAAACATCATGCTGAGTAAAATAAGCCAGTCCCAAAGGGACAAATATCATATGTTCTCCCTGATCTGTGACAACTAACTGAGCACCTAAAAGGAAGCCTGTAGAAGTGAAACTGACATAATGAGAAACAATGACTTGATCAGCCCTTGTCCTGACTGTTGAGGAGTAGCTTACTATTTTATTCTTTTTAGTATTTCCTTTTTCTACTTAATACCATTGATTGAACTCTTTAATTAACATACAATTATTCTTAGGTGTATAAATTCAACTGAAAATTGATCCTTATCAAAAATAAGAGTGGGAATAAGAGAGGGAGGAGAGGTACATTTTTGCACATGCTCACTCGGACTTACCCCTAATGGTAGAGCTAGAAACATGCCATGGGGCTCCAAATCCCATTAAGTTGGCAGGTACCAATGCCATCTCACTAGTCAAAGTGATCAGTTTAAGTTCATAATT
Organism: Oryctolagus cuniculus; assembly: GCF_964237555.1. Taxonomy (NCBI): domain Eukaryota; kingdom Metazoa; phylum Chordata; class Mammalia; order Lagomorpha; family Leporidae; genus Oryctolagus; species Oryctolagus cuniculus. The sequence continues at coordinate 8,728 of NW_027208295.1, forward strand.
GATCGTAAAGATAGGATTAATTATCAAAGGGATCACATAAATAAGATCAGTGCCTGCTAAAATAATTGAAAAAATTAAAAAGGAGAGAATGATCCAACATGGGAAGCAGGGTACACAGCAGACTCCTAGAATCACCAATGCCCTAAACAGCACTCTGGCCTCAGAATCAGCCCTTAAGGCATTCAGATCTGGCTAAAAAGCCCATGAGAGTTTCTCAGGCATGGAAAGCCAAGACACTGTGGCAAAAAATGACCTAAATGAACGATCTCTGTGAGTGAGATGCCTGTGGAAAGAGGGGACCATCAAAAAAGGAGGTACCATTCTCTGAAGGGAGGAGGAAACTTCCACTTTGATTATGGCCTTGTCTAAATAAGGTCAGAGTTTGTGAACTCAAGAGACTTCCATAGCCTTGGCAGCTCATGACAAGAGCCTCAGGTGATAACTGACATCATAAATAAGAGTACCAATTGTTAAATCAACAACAGGAGTCACCCTGCACTTACTTCCCATGTAAGATCTGTGTCCTTGATATTTTGTACTAGGTGAATTAATGGTAAAACTAGTATTCAAACAATACTTTACACTTTGTGTGTCTGTGTGGGTGCAATCTGTTGAAATCTTTCCTTAGTATATACTAAGTTGACCTTCTGTATATAAAGATAATTAAAAATGAATCTTAATGAAGAACGGGATGGGAGAAGGAGTAGGAGATGGGATGTTTTGCAGGTGGGAGGGTGGTGATGGGGAGAAAAACTGCTATAATCCAAAAGTTGTATTTTCAAAATTTGTATTTATTAAACAAAAGTTTTCTAAAAACAAAATAAAATTTTGTTGCTTAGAATTTGATCCATTTATCTAATGCTTCCATTTTGTTGTTTCCTTTTCCTGACTACACTTCTAGTACAATGTTGCAGAAATAGAATGGAAGGAGGTAGTTTTGTCAGGGTAAACTCCCAGGAAAAGAGCTTTCATTGTCTTATTTAATGATAATGGTTGTTATAGGCTCCTCAGAGACAATTTTGATTATAATAAAAAATTATGATATTTTACTTCTCTGCTAACAGTTTCTTTAAAGCTTAGATGCTGAATTTAATCAAATGCTTTCTAGCATTAAGCTTAAATATTTATGCATTTTATTCTTTTATTTTTAATGATTTATTTGAAAGGCATACTGATAGAGAACTTTCATCCATTGGTTCACATCTCACATGATGACAACAACCAAGATGGACTTAGCTGAAGCCATCAGACAGGAATACTAACTGGATCTCACACATGAGTGTCAGAGACTCAAGTATTTGGGCCATTTTCTGCTGGAACAGCAGGGAACTGGGCAAAATGTCAATCATTCAGAATTTAATCTAGCACTCTGATATGGGACTCCAGCACCACAGCTGGTGGGTTAACCCACTGTGCCACAAGGGGAGCCATTGATTTTGAGTGTTTTTCTTTTCTTTTTTTTTTTTTTAGGCAGTAGCTTGATGTACTATATATATATTTACATACATACATATATATATATTTGAAAGGCAGAATTACAAACACACACACAAACACACACACAGAATCTATCAGTGATGGCTAGGTCTGGGACAGATTGAAGCAGGAGGCTTGAACTCCATCTGGGTCTTCCACAAGGGTGCAGAGGCCCAAAGCCTTGGGTCATCTTTCACTGCATTCTTAGGCCTATTAGCAGGGAACTAGATCAGAAGACCAGAAGGGGCTGGCACTGTGGTGTAGCAGGTAAAGCCACCACCTACAGTACCAGCATCCCATATGGATGCCAGTTTGAGTCCTGGCTGCTCCACTTCTGATCCTGCTCTCTGACTGGAAAAACAGTAGAAGATGGCCCAAGTCATCAGGCAGCTACCCTTGAGTGGGAGATCCAGAGAGAGTTCCTAGCTCCTGGCTTCAGATCAGCTCAGCTCCATCCATTACAGCCATCTGGAGAGTGAATCACTGGATGGAAGACCTCTTTTTCTCTGTTTCTGCCTCTCTGTATTTCTGCCTTTCAAATAAGTAAATAAATCTTTAAAAAAAAAAAAAGAAAGAAGTGTAGCAGTTAGTACATGAAGCAGTGCCTATATAGGGTGTCATCATTTCAGACAGTGGACCCAAGATATATTTTTAATAACTGTAATGCTTGATATCTTGGGGATATTTGAATAGGTAAACACACAGGTAAATGACATACATCCCAGGGTTCATCCTTACCTTTTGGGTAGAGCTAAACATCAATGGCTCCTCAGCATCCAATTCAGAACCACTCTCAGAGGGCTTATACACTGCACTGATGAGTAAACTTGCTTCGAGTGTCCCACAGAGAGAAATTACTGAAATGTGTCAACTGGACTCTCTAGGGAGCAATAGTGACGTGCAGTAAAACTCCAAATCCAGTGATTGGTTGGCACCTGTCTGTTGGGTCTTGTGCCTACTCATGTGGGTTAAGGGAGCCCAGGAAGGCTGCAAAGACTGCAGCTGGCAAACCTGTCATTTGGAGGTTCAGAAAAGGGAGCAGCAGCATCTTTCTGTAACTTGGGGTCCCAGCAGGGAAATCTTGTGATGTTTCCTCCCAGTAGCACAGAGGCTGCTTCTCTCCTCCAGGGTCAGGCCCCAGATTTCAGGTCTCTGCAAAATTGAAATGTTCTTTTGCACCCCCAGCCAGTGCTGAAGTGTTCTATGACCCCTTGCTAGCTGACAGCTGCTGTCATCCCAGCATCCCTTGTGACCTGGAGGATGGATGGGCTCTTGTGGCAGCAGTGTCCTGTTCAGAAACTCAGTCTCAGAGGAAACAGGTTTGGAGGAGTGGTGACTCGGTTTCTGAATATGAGGGACACTCATAACATGTTGAGGTACTGTAGAGTCTGACACATACAAACCCCTTGACAAATACTTGCCATCCCAGGAGCACTCTCAAAACATTGGGGGGGGCACTGTTGTGGCATAGTGGCTTAAGCCACTTCCAGTGATTCTAGCATCCCATGTGGGTACCAGTTTGAGACTTGGCTGCTCCATTTCTGATCCAGTTCAATACTAGTGTGCCCTGGAAAGCATCAGAAGATGGCCCAGGGGCGAGTGCTGTGGCATAGCAGGTGAAGCCACAGCCTGCAGTGCTGGCATCCCATATAGGCACCAGTTCGAGTCCTGGAAGCTCCACTTCTGATCCAGCTCTCTGCTATGGCCTGGAAAAGCAGTGGAAAATGACCTAAGTCCTTGGGCTCCTGCACCCACATGGGAAGACCTGCAGGAAGCTCCTGGCTCCTGGCTTCAGATGGGTGCAGCTCCAGCCATTGTGGCCAACTGGGGAGTGAACCAGTGGATGGAAGACCTTTCTCTCTCTCTCTCTGTCTCTCCTTTTCTCTCTGTGTAACCCTGACTTCCAAATAAGCAAAATAAATCTTAAAAGAAGCTGGCCCAAGGACTTGGGCCCCTGCCTGCCATGTGGGAGGCCTGGATGAAGCTCCTGGCTTCTGGCTTCAGCTCGGCCCATCTCTGGATATTGCAGGCATTTGTGGAGTGAACCAGTGGAAGGAAGGTCTCTCTCTCTCTCTCTCTCTCTCTGTCTCTTCTCTCTCTCTGTAGCTCTATTTCAAATAAATAGATTTTTAAAAAGACTTAGAAAACAACCTACCAAATTCTACATGCTGGGCACAGGATCAATTCCCAGTGTCTGGGTCCCTGTTCATTGTAGTGATGTTATCACACCATTGCATTCATTGGCTAGATGATTTCAGACACAACCAGGAAGATACTCCAAGATTTATTTTTTAAAACTAGATTTATTTATTTATTTGAAAGGCAGAAGGGCTGGCTTTGAGGGGTAATGGGTAAAGTTAGCACCTGTGATGCTGCCATCTTATATGTTTATGTTCTGGCTGCTCCATTTCCAGTCCAGCTCCCTGCTAATGGCCTGGGAAAAGCAACAGAGGATGGCACAAGTGTTTGAGCTCCAGCCACTCGCATGGAGACTGGAAGAATCTCCTGACTCATGGCTTTAGCCTGAACCAACACCAGCCATTGTAGCCATCTGGAGGGAGTGAACAAGCAGATGGAAGATTTCTCCCTCTGTCTCTGTCTCTTCCTCTCTCTGTGCAACTCTGACTTTCAAAAGAAACAAATAAATCTTTAAAATATAGAAGGCTGAGTGACAGAGAAGGAGAAAGATAGATAGTTGAAAGAGAGAGAGAGAGATCTTCCATCTATTAGTCTACTCTCCAAATGGCCACAATAGCTGAGGCTGAACCAGAACAAATCCAGGAGCCTGGAACTCCATTCAGGTCTCCCATGTGGGTGTAGGGGCCCAAGTACTTGGGTGATGACTCCACTGCTTTCCAACATGTATTTATAGGGTGTTGGATTGGAAGAGGAGCAGTAAGGACTCAAATGAATGCTCATACAAGATGCTGGCATTGCAGGTTGAGGCCTAATATTTGCACATAGTGCTGGCCCTGATTTTCACAGATTTCTATTGGTCACGATGGATGTCACATAGAATGCTTGTTTTCTTGGAAACAAGCAGTTAGACAGTCACTCCAAAGACACCATGCTAATCTGTCATATAGATCTGGACGTACTAGGAATCTCACATCAAGTATGCCCACTGTCACAGAATTTCAGACAATAGTAACATTTACTATGACACTACAATGGATGTTAAGCAATTTAGAGTGTAAACCAAGCTTTGAAAAGTTGATGAATGTTGGTGAAGGATAAAGATCTGGATAGTAGAAATTCCTGTAATTTTAGTATTTGTCTAAGAAACATACATGCTTTCAACAGCTTGAATTAAAGCACCTCCCTTAGTCTTATCTTTCTGTTGAAAGGACTCTGGGATGCAACAGTGACATAACTGCTGAGGGTTTGCAATATACTTAGATTCTTGATCCACAAATCTGCACATCTCAGCTGACTGGTGTGTGACTTGTCTGTGGGCTTTTTTGTTGGGTCAGTCCATGTTGGGCTGTTTTGTGGCACTGGAGTTTACCCTTGTCATGCAAAAGCTGGAAGTGATAAGTGATATCACATGGAGGCTGCTAAGGTGGCATGTGTGGCACTTTTCCTGCACCAAGCCAAAAGCCTATGCCCTCATTTACACAGTGAGGAGAGTTAGAGACAGTGGGAGGATGTTAATAGGTGAGGAAACAAGAGCCCTTGGAACAGACAATCCAGAGAGGGGAGCACAAGGAGACTAATATGTGAAAGACCCTGAGACACTGGAACATCTAGAAGAAAAGTCAACCAAAGAAACAACCTGAGATGTGTTAAATAGCCTCCAGGAACAAGTCTGAGTGAAACCTACATTTGTTCTCAGGAACATAAACTTTTCTCTGCCTTCTACTGCAGTTTAGTTCACAGGTTCCAATGCAAAAATGGAATAGGAAATAATCATCAAGAACATGAACATAAAACTCAGTTGCTGGGACTGGCATTGTGGTACAGCACATTAAACTATCACTTATGATGCCTGCACTCCCTATCAGAGTGCCAACTTGAATCCTAGCTATGTTCTTTCTGATCCAATCCTCTAAACCTGTGCCTAGGAATTAGCAGATAATGGCTCAATTACTTGACTCCTTGCCACCCACATGAAATACTCAGATGAGGTTCCTGACTGCTAGCTTCAGTCTGGCCCAGGCCCAACTGTTGCAGCCATTTAGGGGAGGGAACCAGTGAATGGAAGTCTCTCTCTCTCTCTCTCTGCACTCCTCCTTCATGTATGTGAATCTCCTTCCCTGTTACTCTGCCTTTCAGCAAAATAAAATCTCCCATCATGATCAAGCATTTGGGGATACTACACTTTAGGAGGAAATGGATTGATTTGGTCAGAGTACTCAAAGCAGCTTTTTTATATCACACACTTATGTTTTTATAGCACTTATTATGGCATCAGTGTGAATTTTCATTCATTTTCTCGTATCTAGTCTGTGACCTATTAAAAAGCAGCCTTCCTGATTGTGTCTTTTTGCTGCTCCATCCCATATACTTAGAATAGTGTCTAGTGCCTGATATGTAAAGAACATATGCTGAATGAGCAAACTGAGCTAGTTACTAAGTGTTATGGGGGAGCTCATGTATAATCAATCCATTTATAAAATAAAGCTCAGCAGACTATGGAATGTTGATATTTTAAATAAAATATATATGACTTTGCAGTCTGCCTTTGAACTCGGTCATAAGCATCAGCATCTTGGTCTCCTAAATTTGTTGTGGGCAGTAAGAAGACTTCTGTCTGCTCTGTTTAAAGATCCCCATGGTTCTCAGTGTTCAAAGAGCTTTTCTACTGGTGACCTTCCATGTCCACCTGGTTTCTCTTTGTACCCAAGCCTGGACTTGAGGATTGTGATTGTTGATATGGGTCCCAGCTCAAAACTCAAAATAGGGGCTGGCGCTGTGGTGCAGTGGGTAAAGCCACCACCTACACTGCTAGCTTTCCATATGGGTACCGGTTCAAGTCCCGGCTGCTCCACTTCTGATCTAGCTCTCTACTGTGGCCTGAGAAAGCAGCAGAAGTTGGCACAAGTTCTTGGACCCCTGCACCCATGTGGGAAATCTGGAAGAAGCTCCTGGCTCCTGGCTCAGGATTGCCTCAGCTCCGGCCATTGTGGCCATCTGGGGAATGACCAGCAGATGGAAGACCTGACTCTCTGGCTCTCCTTCTTTCTCTGTGTAACTCTGCCTTTCAAATAAATAAATAAATCTTTTAAAAAAACTCAGAATGTACTCACTGAAATATTTTTTATTTCCTTTTTCATTTCTTCTTCAAGCCAATGGCTGACAGTGTGGATTGAGATCCACGTATGTGTGACTTTTCCAGTTTTTCTCAAATAGATTCCTATTTTTATTCTATTGGGGTTATGAAAGACAGTGGTATGACTTCAATTTTCTAAAAATTGTTGACATATTTTTTTCTGAATTAGATGATCCCACCTGGAGAATTTTTGACAGCTGTTGAGAAGAACACATGTTCTGCTGCTGTCGGGTAGAATGCTCTCTGTGTAACTGTTAGGAAAAGTTGATTTACAGTGTTCAAATCTACCACTCTCTATTGATTTCCCACCTAGATATCCTCTTTTATTTTGAAAGTGGAGTATTGGCCTCTTCTGTTTGTTCCATTGCTGTTTACCCTTTCAGAGCTGTCAACATTTGCTTTACATATTGTAGTGCTCTGTGGTTGAGTATACATGTTGTTCAACCTAGAAAAGTACACGGGTGGACAACTCAATATCAAGAATGATATGGGAACAAAATGAGGAATTCAAAATATACATAGAACCCTGAAGAAGACTCAATAAATTTTCAAGATGTAGAAAATGATGAATAAAAAGAAAAAAATAAAAACTTCTACTCCAAGGAAACACAACAGAAGAAATATTTTGTTATGCAGAAATGGGGTTAGGCTTGTATGATCCTCAAGCTCTGATGCTTTTCCCTGGCACAAATCCATGTCTTCTACTGAGAGCATCATCCCAGGACTTCAGGGAGTGATCCATCCCACCTGTCAGTGCAAGTGGTAAGTGAGGATAGAACTAGCTCCTGCTGCAGGGGCAAGGGTCATGCTTGTTCTTCCTGCTGTGGCATTGTTGGTGCATGAGGAGTTGGGGCTCAGGCATGCACATCTTATGAGGGAATGCACAGGCCCCAGGATTTAGCCCTGGCTGTGAACAAATGGTCCTATGTTCATAACAAGGCACGCCTGCTTCCACCTAGTGTAAGATGCCAGGGGTGACCAAATTATGTTTCCCTCAAACACAGCCAGGAGGGAGGGGATCCAGGCCTCACTCACATTGAACATGGCTTCTGCACTCTGTCATCAGTGTCCTTAGTGAGAAAAGATGGCATCTGCTGATTCCTATTAAAAAAAATCAACATAGCAGCTCATCAAAATGGAATCAGAAATGTTATTGTGGAAATGGGCAAATATAAGAGATTTTACAAGATTAGTAAGTATTAATGGCACTTCTGAGAAAACATAACATGTTAACTTTTATGAGATGTGTATTTGCCTCTTTTTTTTTGACAGGCAGAGTGGACAGTGAGAGAGAGAGAGACAGAGAGAAAGGTCTTCCTTTGCCGTTGGTTCACCCTCCAATGGCTGCCGCGGCCGGCACGCTGTGGCAGGTGCACCATGCTGATCCGATGGCAGGAGCCAGGTACTTATCCTGGTCTCCCATGGGGTGCAGGGCCCAAGGACTTAGGCCATCCTCCACTGCACTCCCAGGCCACAGCAGAGAGCTGACCTGGAAGAGGGGCAACTGGGGTATTTGCCTTGTTTACATCAAGAGTTCTTTTTTGTTTTAAAGATTTGTTTTGTTTATTTCAAACACAAAGTTAGAGAGGTAGAGACAGAGAGATCTTCCATCCACTGCTTCACTCCCAAAATGGCCACAATGGCCTGAGTTGGGCCAATCTGAAGCCAAGAGGCAGGGGATTCTTCCAGGTGCCCCATGTGTGTGCCAGGGCCAAGTATTTGAGACATTTCCCACTGCTTTCCCAGGCACATTAGTGAAGCGTTGGATGGAAAGTGGAGCACCCAAGACTCAAACCGGCATCCATATAGCATTTAGGCATCACAGGCTGGAGCTGTGCCATAGCTCCAGCCCCTATTTGATCACTTTTTAAATGTACTGTTAGTGTGGTACTGACAAAACAAAATACAGCTGATGAATTTTATCATTTAAGCATTTCTAAGTGTATGTTGAGTAGTGTTGAGTATAAGCACATTGCTGTGTTTGTTGAGCAATGTGGAGGATAAGCACATTGCGGTGTGACCAATATTTAGAACTGTTTTTCCTTATGAGACTGAAACCCTACCCAATGAATGAAAATTTCCTATAATTCCACTCTCCCTAATTCCCAGTAACTGCCATTCTACTTGCCATTGCCCAGGCTACAGAGTCTTTAGGAGGTACAGTGATTTCTCAGGGTCACATAACTGAGCATTTAGAGGGAACCATGTTGGAACTCAGTTCTGTCTGTGCAAAGCTGGGTCCTGATTGTACCCAGCACTCCCTGGGGTTTTGGGATTCAGCTATGTGATTATGGACACGGCATGAGCCAGAAGGAGGATAAGACTTTGGAGAGGTCTTTTCTGCTGAGGAATCCTATGAAAGTGGATCCCAAGAAATGAAATCAATTTCTTGATGAAAGTCAACAATAGAACCTGGAACTCATTGTGTCAAGCTTTCTTTGCTGAAGACCCACTGGAGAAAGCCATCTGTTCTGCTCTGTCCTGACTTTCCAGGTGCCCAGACTCAAGAAATCCTGCAGATATTGGCTCAGCTCTCACTATTGATACCTCAGACATTTGGGCAGGAAGGACCCCATGGTGACATGGGTTGTCCCAAAGAAGGAAACTCTAGGCAAGGTCACCACTCTGATCCCACTTGGGCATTGCAACACTACTTCCCCTTTTGTGTCTGTTTTTTGGGAGCCTCATGTAGGGTGCTCTGTCCCATATAGGAACAATTTATTGGAAGAGTTAAAATATGGGTCAGCCTGATAGGTCTACACTCTAGGTCATGGCAGACAGAATGGGAAGAAGAATGATGTGATGGTGCTCATCTTTTATGTGAATCCTAAGCTAGAGAAATGTTCAGACAGAAATCTGTGTTTGGCCTTACTAACAGAAAGTTGCCTGGAACAGAAACAGTATTGATAGCCAGATGGGGTTATGATACCACCAGACCTACCATTAGAACCATTGCACAGGGGCCAGCGCTGTGGCACAGTGGGTTAACACCCTGGCCTGAAGTGCTGGCATCCCATATGGATGCTGGCTCAAGTCCTGGCTGCTCCACTTCCCATCCAGCTCTCTGCTATGGCCTGGGAAAGCAGTAGAAGATGGCCAAAGTCCTTGGGCCCCTGCACCCACATGGGAGACCTGGAAGAAGCTCCTGGCTCATGGCTTTGGATCGGTGCAGCTCCAGCCATTGGGGCCAATTGGGGAGTGAACCATTGGATGGAAGACCTCTCTCTCCCTCTCTGCTTCTCCTTTCTCTGTCTAACTCTGACTTTCAAATAAATAAATATTTTTTTAAAAAAAAAAAGAGAACCATTGCACGAAGTTGAAAATGTACTTAACAGAGTCGTATACTTCTCCCTGGGTGAGGAGCAATTGCACCACATTGACAATGAAGCCCAATGCTGAATCACTTTGAGTGCACATGCAAAGAGATCTTCATAACCATGGCCTGGAAATGGCCAATAAGATCTCCTGCTCCTCTTCTTTAAAAAAAAAAAAAAACAAAACAAAGAAATACCCAATTGTGTTGGTGAAGATACAAAGATTTTCAGCCACATGTGTGTTGTTTGTGGTAACATAAAATGGCACAACCACCACAGAAAACAGTGTCTCTTAATTACATTAAAAATTGAATTTTTATGTGATCTAATACTCTCACTTCTGAGTATACATCTAAAAGTATTGAAAGTTCAATATAAGCAACATATAAATATTATTCACCACAGCATAATTCACTGTAGCCAAGATTTCTAGTGTGGCCTGTACTCACAGTGAAAAGTTATGCAGGCACAGAAGAAAAGGAAATACTGTGACATGGATGAACCTTGAATATATTTTACTAAATGAAATTAGCCACAAGTATCAGTCCCCAAAGGAAAAATACTGCAATATTCTAATCATATGAAATAAATAAGGTAGTCAGAGGGACTGGCACTGTGGGGCAGTGGGTTTAAGCTCCTGCCTACAGTGCCAGCATCCCATATGGGTGCTGGTTCTAGTCCTGGCTGCTCCACTTCTGATCCAGAACTCTGACATGGCCTGGGAAAGCAGGAGAAGATGGCCCAAGTCCTTGGGCCCCTGCATCTGAGTGGGAAGCCTGGAAGAAACTCCTGGCTCCTGGCTTCAGATTGGCTCAGCTCTGGTTATCTCGGTGTTTTGGGGAGTGAACCAGTGGATGAAAGACCTCTGTCTCTGGCTCTACCACTCTCTGGAACTCTGCCTTTCAAATAAATAATATAAACCTTTAAAATAAGTAAAATAGAATACTAGAAACAGAAAGTAGAAGAGTGGTTATAAATGGTAGGAAGGGTATGCTATTCAGTGGAAATGGAATTTTTAGATTAAAAAAAATCCTAGAGATCTGGTGTGTTTGTGTAGACACATGTATATGTCGCTTACCTTAGAATGACACCTGCCCTTGTGAGATACAGTACTCAAGCCCTCTTCTACCTGACCCTGTATCTGTGTTGGTCATATGTCACTCTTCAGGTGCTTGTGAGTAGGGCTGGTGGCAGGCTATTCCCAAAAGAGTGGAGATTCATGACTGGTGCTATCTAGGAATGTTGGGAAGACTGCAATGATGTCTCCTTTCTCTCTCCAGTTTGCTCCCCTTAGTTATCACACTCTCTTTGGGTGAGAATACAGGAAGATACACCAGTCTCTGCTGAGTTTATGATGATGCAAATGCAGTTCAGTCTGTGATTGGATCCTCCTTTGTAAGAAAATGGGCAGCCTCTCATCTTGGCCTGAGACTTGGAAATGCATCCAATAAATATAGTTCTAGTTTTATTTTTGTAGGACCTTTGTCCAAGTTTATCAGGCCAGAGGATGATCAATAATATCTTTCCAACATTTACATTAGCATTTCTTTCTCCATGAAGAATTTTCCTACAGAGAAAAAACATGAAAGACTGTGATTTTTCTCTTCTATGTCACGGAATTGCTAAAGAAATAATTCCCTCATTAACCATTGGAGTGATCGAAGTGAATCTAAGTGAGCGGTGCACACAGGAGATAGAGCTGAGTGAAGGCAGAAGCTCATAGTGCAGTGGGGAGGCAGACACTCCTGCAGGGAGCACAATCAGTGTTAGAGGGACTGGGAGAGGTTGAACAACATTGAGTGAGGGAGAAATGAGAGGGTTGGATAGAAGAGCAAGATGGAGTTATTCATTTGTGTTCACCAATTTAAACTTAAAAAATTTATTGGATGTATAGGAACATTTGGATAAATTCCTTTTTTCTCTTTCAACATTTCAGTTATTTTGTTTGCAGTTTGTATTCAGTGCAAATCAATTCCATAACATGGGGAATTACTATGAATCAAAGCATAAGCCCACAAACATATATGCAATCCAAAATAGAGGAACAGCATTAGATATGAAGCAAAAAGTCACGTTCATTCACACACACAGTGGACTCAGATCTGGTCAAGGTTGTTTCCAGGCAGGTTTGTAAAGATGATAAAGTGTGACTGTGGAGAATAAGATTTCTGCCAGAGCACTCTTAGTAAAGACATTTTCTTCCTAGTACACAGAGTGTGACCTCAGGTACTGATTAGGATAGCTTATGACCTACTAACAAGAAGAGCATTGAGCCCTTGTGAGAACGTAGGCTTCACAAGAACATGCAACTGCTTTTTCAGACATGCTTGTTAGGGTTTGCAACCATGACTGGGAACTACAACCAAGACCATGCTGAGCAAAGAAAAAGTTTTAGGGTGAAGAACTGCCAGGAGTATCCTCAGAGGGAGAGGCGCTCTGGGCTCAGGTGTAGGGCTGGGGTTTCATAGGGAACTTGTACCAAGGAAGGTGGGAGATAGGTGGGAGATGGATTGGAGCAGCCAAACAAATGGATGTGGGATGTGGGCTGGAGCAGCTGGAGAAGATACCTGATACCAGGAGGCACAGGATGTCTGCCTGATTTATAACTAGGGGCAGTTGTGGGAACAGTGAGGCACAGAAAGTCTCTCAGGCCTGATTTGTGGGAAAGATGAGGCTCTCCATAAGCACAGCACCTCTGTGCTTTTGCTTTCTGATGCCAAGAAAGAGTGGGGGAGATGCCTCAGGCCAGTGTGGATTCAGGACTCTCACAATGTTTATCTACTATATCTTGCTAAACGTGTTTCAGAGAATCCTTAGTTCTATGAACACATGCATGTGCTCTACAATAGGCTGTTGTAATCCTTATCAGTAAAGAAACCACACCTGGTTAGTCTGTGCACACTTTCTGGAGGAAGAGACCCCATGTCCTGTTTTTCCTTTCATTTGCACACCCCAACATATAACCTTGGTTATCCAGACTACTGTGACCAAATTAGATATTGGAACATCTAAGCATCAGCGTGTGAGCATGCAAACTCAAGATTTCAGGGATGGTCTGGTTTTGAAAAGATTTCTGTGTGTCAAAGTAGTTGTAAAAGATTGGCTGCAGAATAAAATCGACTATTAGGCTTAAAGCTCCCTGTCACTGGTTCACTCCCCAAATATCTACATTGGTCAAGATTGTGACAATACTTAAGGTGGTGTCAAGAACTCTATATAGGTTTCCCAAATGGGTGACAGGAACCCAGTTAGTTGAACCATCACCATTGCTTTCCAGGGTCTGCAGTAACAGGAAACTGGAGTATGGTTCTGGATGAAGATATCAAACTTATGCAGTGTAATGTAGGATTCAGGCATCTAACTACTAGACCTGCCTGCTTCTCTTATCCATATTTTTAAAATACATATAATATATGAAGAGTAATTTTATTTACTTTTAGCTGTGGATTTAAGATTTTTTAAAATAATTATTTATTTATTTGAAAGAGTTACACAGAGGAAAAAAAGAGAGAGAAAGAGAGAGAGAAAGAGCAAGAGATCTTCTTTCCACTGTTTCATGCCTCAAATGGCCACAATGCTCTGGCTGGAACCAGGAGTCAGGAGTTTCTTTCAGATCCCTCACATGGGTACAGGGGCCCAAGCACGTGGACCATCCTCCACTGCATTTCTGGGCATATTAGCAGGGAGATGAATTGGAATTGGAGCAGCTAGGTCTTGAACCAGCACCCATAAGGGATGATGGTGTCACAGGCAGTTTCTTTACCCACTATGCTACAATGCTGGCCCCCTAGCTGTAGATTTAAAATGCATGTAACAATAAAAAATAATGTTAAATGACAATTTTTCTAATGACTGTTGAGATGACATTAAATTGGAAATATTCTGTTTCCCATTTAGCAGATAGACTGGATTAAGGGACAAGGAGATGGGACAGGCACTATGATATAGGAAGCTAATCCTCCTCCTGTGGTACTCATATGGGCACTGGTTGGTCTCCTGGTTGCTCCACTTCTAATCCAGCTCCATGATAATGGCCTGTAAAAGCAGTGGGAGATGGCTCAGGTGCATGGGCCCCTGCACTCACATGGGAAACCCAGAAGAGATCCTGGCTCCTGGCTTGGGATTGGCCCAGCTCTGGCAATTGTGGCCATTTGGGTAATGGACCAGATTATGGAAGAGCCCCCCCTTCTCCCTGTCTAAAACTCTGCCTCTCGGGCCGGCGCCGTGGCTCACTAGGCTAATCCTCTGCCTAGCGGCGCCGGCACACCGGGTTCTAGTCCCGGTTGGGGCTCCGGATTCTGTCCCGGTTGCCCCTCTTCCAGGCCAGCTCTCTGCTGTGGCCACGGAGTGCAGTGGAGGATGGCCCAGGTGCTTGGGCCCTGCACCCCATGGGAGACCAGGAAAAGCACCTGGCTCCTGGCTCCTGCCATCGGATCAGCGCGGTGCGCCGGCCGCAGCGCGCCGGACGCGGTGGCCATTGGAGGGTGAACCAACGGCAAAAGGAAGACCTTTCTCTCTGTCTCTCTCTCTCACTGTCCACTCTGCCTGTCAAAAAATAAAAAAAATAAAAATAAAAATAAAAATAAAATAAAATAAAATAAAAATAAAAAAATAAAAATAAAACTCTGCCTCTCAAATAAGTAAATAATAATAGTAACAGATAGAAGGAAAATGATAACTGATGATTGGAAACCCCAGAGAAGAGAGAAGTGAGTCCTCACCACAAAAGAAATCAGGCTAAGACCATCATATTGCAGCAATTCAGGAATCCGAGCCTGTCCAGAACTGCTTCTTATTTGTGACAGTGAACACGATGGAGATAGAGGTGAAAGAGCTGCACCTGCTGAACCCCAGGTTTTGTGTTTCGACTGTTCAATCTGAATAGTGCTGGTCACTGTTTCATCATCCTCTCCACCTTAACACAAACAGACATAAATCCCATTTATTATTTGCTACATAAGCAACACCATATACTTTAGCTCTTCCAATGTTCAGTCATTTTGTGGAGTAACCGAAGATTCATATAAGAGAATAGTTCACTCATGGTCATAGTTGATATGTCAGAATCAATTCATGTTTAGCTGCCACATAATGAGTTAGGAGATGCATTTGAAACTGATAAGGAAATAGTTTTGTATTCTTAAGTTCAAAAATTTATAATCATGTATAATTTCCCACTTTACTCAGACATCTACAGGTTATTTCACAGCATAGCTGTGACACTCCCATATATTGAAATCACTGTTCAGATTGTGTACATATCCCAGTAATTGTGTGGGAAAGACATGTGGAAGGCCAGCACAGGGAAATACTTGAGGGTAATCCCAACCATGGTTTAAATTTTCTATCCATAGAGCCACCCCCTTGGTACAGTTATGACCTTCTCTCCTAGACGTTGGTACAGATGGCCTTGGCTGAGCAAGGATGTCCATATTTTAGGAGTCACATTCAAGGATATGATTATGGATGTACCAATGAAGTTCAGGCCCTGCTTGAGACATCTGAGGGAAAGCTGTAGAGGATGTGATTCTGAAGAACATCTGCTTCATGAGTACTAAGACATATGGATTCTAATTCAACAAAGACTTTTTAGGAAAAAATGTAGCATTCACTTATCTAACATTTTAACCCTCAGGTATTCACCTGAGGTAGTGAAAATACATAATATAAAACATTTTCCCAAATCTGCCAGTAGGCAAGGAGATAAGACCAGAGAGTCCTGGATTATATAAAGCAAAAGGTCATAAATGAGATTAAAATAAAATCAGAGAGATGTTTTTCAGATGCAGAATAGGATTGCAAATTGGGAGACAGATTCAGTTTAAAGTGAACCACGGTTCTTCTGAGGTGGAGCAGGACTGAGGCTTTTATAATAAGGAAAGGAAGGGGATGTCCAGCTTTGCATTCTTTGAATATATACAGGGTAGGGTGAGTGCACTGGTTTGAATTGATGCAGGGACTAGCATGTGATTCAATAGGTCAAGCTGCTCTTCTGACATTGGCATCTCATATGGAGTGCAGCTTTGAGTCCTGGCAACTCCTCTTCCAATCTAGATTCTTGCTAGTTTGTCTGAGATAGCAGTGGATAATGGCCCAAGCATTTCTGTCAACCATATGGAAGACCTGGATGAAGCTCCTGGCTCCTGTCTTTCATCTAATTCAGTCCTGATTGTGGTGGGCATTGTGTAGTAAGCCAACAGATGAGTGATTTCTGCTGCTTGTCTTTCTCAGTCTCTCTGATTCCCAAATAAAAACTAAATTAAAAATGAAGGAGTGGCCATTTGACATAGTGGTGTGACCACTGCTTGGGATGCCTGCATCCCATGTCAGAGAGCCTGGGCAAAGTCCCAGCTCTGCTTCTGACTCCAGCTTCATGTTGGTGTGCATTCAGAGAGACAGTGATGAAGGTTAAAGGAGTTGAGTCCGTGCCACCCTTGTAGAGACCCAGATTGTGTTTCAGGTTGCTGGTTTGGGCTTGGTCCTGCCCCAGTTGTGGCATAAAGTTGGGGAATGAACCAACAGATTTGAGACATATCCACATATTTTCTTTTCAAGTACAAAAATAAAATAATTATTTTTAAAGAGCAACAGGGTTTTCAAAACCTTTAAAATAGAAAGATCAAGCTGTTTACAAATTATCACAAATATATTCACAAAAAATGTATTGTGAATAGTATTCTATTTTTTGTGCAGTCTCCACACATGTAGATGCTTAGAAGGGGACAAGTTTTACAACTTCGGCCTAATAGGAATTGGGTAAGGTTTAGCCTTTATAGTATTTGATGCTGTCCCTGCTTTACTAACATGATATGGATATTGTCATCTTATAATTTGGTCATTTTAAGAGTAGTTAATTTTGAAATTATTTCAAACTTACAGAAATACCATGAGTGAGTCCCATTCATTGAGAATGCCCAGTTATTATACTTTTAGCACTTTTGCCTCTGACCCACCTCAAGCTGGGCCCCTCCAGTGTTCCTTTCTGAGAAAATGTGGGCCCTGTATTCTCATCAGAAGCACTATGGTTCGATGCTGGGCTCTGTTCAGTCTCCCATCCGCTCTATGATGGATGCGATCAACTTGGTACTTAGTGAATTTCTGCCAGATTGATTCACACTCAACCTTTTAAGGATTTATTTAGGTGTGTTCTCATGTGAAGGGAAGGAGTGTTGGGGATCCAGAGTCTCGAGGTTGAGACATTTTCGGTCCCAAAGAGGAAGAAGCCACTTTTGCCACTGCACCGGCCCATGCCGGCCCTTCCTCCCTACATCCAGCCTGGCCCCGCAGCGCCGCCTCTTCCTAGTCTCCCTCCTCGGCTCTCCCTGCATGTTGCGGGGTCACCAGGCACCTGGGCTGTGGCAAGGAGCCTGCCGGAGGTCGGTCGGGCAGGGCAGGTGGCGCGGGCAGCATCCTGAAGTTTACATTAAACTTCTCTGAGTGGAACCCATGACTTCTGATGAGGACGCTAAAGTTGTGGCTGAACTGCAGGCACAGCGAGGCCAAGAGGGCAAGGACAGCTCTCATCTGATGAATGGTCCTGTGTCTCAAACCACTTCTCAAATTCCATCCCAGCTTTGAGTCAGGCACCAACAACTAAGGTTTCAGAGCTAAACCCTAATGCGAAAGTGTGGGGGACTCACGTTACATTTGGAAGCAAGTAGTGCAGCTGTCGGTTTGAGTGCTACATGGGAGGAGACAGCTGGCCATGGTGCAGACTGCAGCCCGCAGGGATTGGATGTCAGTGGTGATGGTGACAAAAGTCGTGAGAATGCAGCATTACCAGATTTACCTGAGTCAAATCAGACATGAACGCTTTGGCTCTGGATCATGCAGAATACGAATCTCTACCTGAAAATAGTGAAACAGGAGGGAATGAATCTCAACCAGAAAGCCAGGAAGACTCTCAAGAAGTACTTAAAAAATTGGAATTCTGTTTATCTAGGGAGACTCTTGCTAGTGCCGTGTATCTTACCTCACAGATGGACAGTGAGCAGTATGCTCTAATTACAATGGTAGCTACCCTTGACTATATCAAGAAACTCAGTACTAGTGTGGATTTGATTGTTGAAGTGCTAAGATCTTTACCTTTAGTCCCGGTGGGTGAGAAGGGAGAAAAAGTAAGGCCAAATCAAAATCGTTGCATAGTCATATTGTGAGAAATATCTGAATCTACCCCTGGGGAAGAAGTAGAAGCACTATTCAAAGGAAATAATTTACTGAAATTTATTAACTGTGAATTTGCCCATAATGATAATTGATTTATTACATTTGAAGCAGAAGCTGATGCACAACAGGCTTACAAGTACCTGTGAAAAGTCAAAACTTTTCAAGGAAAACCAATTAAGGTGCAGCTAAAAGGAAGGCAATAGCTATAAACCCATTTTTGCCAAAGAATGGATTTAGGTCTCTCGACATGAACCTTTATACACAGCAGTGTTACACATCATTTATTTACCTCCAGTATACAGTCCCCAACAACAGTTTCCTCTGCACAGCCTGACTGCCCCCAGACATTGTCAACAATGCGTAGCTATTTTGATCCACCCTTGGTAACTCTATTTCCAAATACTGGATTTATACATGGGTTCAGGTCTCCAACCTTCAAGCCTGCAGCCTCTCCTCTGACTTCACTCAGACAGTATCCTCCCAGAAGCAGGAAAAATTCCTTTGGCTATAGGAAGAAAAGGGAGGAGAAGTTTACAAGCAGCCAAACTCAGTCTCCAACACGACCAAAGCCTCCATCACAAACTTTGAACTGGGGCTGTCCAACTTCCCCCCATTACCTGGAGCTGCAGGCAATTTGATGACAGGACTTGTTTGAAAACAGGCCATCTAGCTCGGTAATAGGATTCTCAAAGGAAAGGAGCCTCCATGCAGATGCAAGTAGGAACGCTATTCCTGTAGTGGTCCCCAGAGAGCCCTCACTGCTGGCTTCTTGTGCTGTATCAGCAACATATGAATGATCCTCCCACCAGCCCATTTACCTGAGGATCCCAAGGTGGTAGAAAAGCAGAAGGAAACCCACAGTGTGGACACTCTCCCTGTCCTTACTACAACTGCGTGTAAATCGGTGCAGGTGCATGGAGCTGCCACAGAATTGCGAAAGCCCAGTTACATGGAGATTTGTCAGAGAACGTGTAAAGAGCCGCCTTCTTCCCCACTGCAACCCCCAAAAGAGCAAAAGTCAAACCCCCGCAGTTGTAGGAAGGAGGAGAAGAAGCTCGCTGCACCTGTGGAGAAACAGAGGGAGCCCCTGCCCTCAAGTCCACTCCCAGAGTCTCCAAAGACCAGGGAAGGCAGCCTGGGCACTGGCTCTCACCCCCAGCTGTTGGAAAGTGTCTTCACAGAGGACAGGACACTCCCCCCAAGTCTCCTCAGTGAAAATCCTATGTCTGGGAGTGGTTGCATAGAGCTGTATTAGCCACAAGTGAAACACTTCCCACTCAGTATGAGAATGAGCCACTGGTTAGGCACTTGCAGTGTCTGTGAGCCCCACGGAATGCCTGCAAGTTATTTTTTCTTCTCTGAGTCAGATTCTCCCCGTCTAAAAAAAAAACTTTTTCAGAATTTAATTAATATAAACCTTATTTTTGGTTGGTGCTTAACTGGAGGTGATGTGTAAGTCTGATTTTTTTCAGGATAGAAAATGCATTTATCCCAACAGATTCATGTTTTTTATTAAGCCTCTGTGTGGTTCTGAATGCAAGCTATATATAGTAAATTTTTCTAAATTAAGGGAACTATGCTGCTTTATTTTTTAAAATAATATTGATCTACAAGTGCATATCTCAGATGCTCCAGCAGATGGCGACCTCGGCCTCAAGCTGGAAGGGGGTTGGCAGTGTAAGGTCGCTGACACACTGGCATGGGAGCTGTGCTTTCATCTAAACTGTTAACAAGTGAGTCCAGCATTTAAAAATACATATAAATGTACATATAGGCCTTTTTGGATCCAGTGGGCAGAAAGAACCTGCAGAGCGCACCCTAGAGAAACCTGAAAGCTTAGAGCTTTGACATCCAGCCAGCAAGTACCCAGCTTCTCCCCTCAATTGCAAGTGGCTATTAACTAAAATCAATTCAAAACATGTGAATAGAACCTAAATGAAAATATACTTTTTTGGCCACTGACATGTTGCCAGTATGTTGTATCATGAAATGGTTTTGATCCCTGTGAGCTGGCTGCTTTGGCTCTTGGCCTAGTGCACCTGTTCCATGCACATTTCTGTCCACATTCCCCCGCCCCCAGGCACTCTCTTGGAAGAGTCCTCATCTTAACTCCATGGGGATGTCTTCCTGAACCTCTGCATCAGCACATGGATTTAAAAGTTATGTAATGGTGAGAGAATGGTGTTTGTGGTTTTATTCCCCTCTTTGGCTGGTGGAGGACAAAAATTGTTGCTCTTTTTACCTCCAAGATGAGGGTCTCATTGATTCACTTCTAGAAGTGTTGTACTTCTGAAGAACAATATAAATTATCTTGTTTTAAAATGCCTAAAAGTATTCTCTTTTATTTATTTGACAGATAGAGGTATACAGTGAGAGAGAGAGAGACAGAGAGAAACATCTTCCTTCCATTGGTTCACCCACCAAATGGCCACCATGACCAGAGCTATGCTGATCTGAAGCCAGGAGCCAGGTGCTTCCTCCTGGTCTCCCATGAAGGTGCAGGGGCCCAAGCACCTGGGCCATCCTTCACTGCCTTCCTGGGCCACAGCAGAGAGCAGGACTGGAAGAGGAGCAACCGGGACTAGAACCCAGTGCCCATATGGGGTGCCATTGCTGCAGGTGGAGGATTAACCAAGTGAGCCACGGTGCTGGCCCCCATCATTTTTCTGTAATTATTCTAAGCAAGAGACATTAAAATATTTCCTGCTACATGTAACCATACAGTTTATTCCATGAAATGTTATTTAACAAGATTGAGGTTTTTTTAAAAAAATTATTTCCATCCAATATTTAAAGGCTTGAATTGCATTTAAACTTGAAAATGACTTTGCCTTAACTTTTGTATAAGACAGCTTAGTGTCGCTCCCCCATTCGCGGAGGAACGACACAGGACCCTGCGCTGTTCTTTTGTCTGCTCGGCCCTTCCCGGGTTTGCTGCTGGTTCTTCCCAGGTTGGCTGCCAATCCTTCCACCTCCATGGAAGGGTGGTTCCCCCTGCCACTTTCCCCACTTCTGCGGGGAAGTGGCACACCGCCAGCCGGCTCTCTCGGGGGCTGCTCAGATGTTATCCAGATGTTCCCCTTAGATGTTCTTGGTGCATGTTGTCTCTCTCCTCCTTTATAGTCCTCCTCCATCAATCCCAACTCTGCTACCCACACGCAGAGCACGCTGCTCTCCTACAATCAGGAGCAGGATCAGCTCCTGCAGATTATTGGTCAAACTGGAGGCAGCTGTGTAGAAGCTGTTTACTCCTCTCCCAGCACCATATTGTGGGAGAGCAGATGCATAGAATAAGTCTTAATTCCAGTAACTTAGTCTAGTCCGAGTTGCTCCCCACAGCTTAGAGTTAATAGACACCCCGGGTTGGCATGAGTGGATCAGAATTACTCAGTTACTGTGTGGATATTTTGTTTCTAGTTTTACCGAGTAAGCATACCACAGTACAAGGACTAGCAGTTTTTGTAATACACCTTAAGGATCTTAAACAGTTGATCTTTTTTCTGATTGTTTAAAAATCCTGTAAATGCAAATAGTTGATACTGTATTAAATATGTGCACTTTGGGAGTGTGCTTTGCTTTTACAGTTGTAAATAATCAGAACATATTAATAAAGGTTCCCTACAGAGAAAATCTGATAAAATTACTGATGTATTATAAATGTTGATGTTGAGCTGGATGTAGATATACTTAATGCTGTGGTTTGAATATTATTTTAATTTGTTGAGTTTTTTTCCCCCTCTCATACTGGTGTGTTGAACTGATTTTGTCTCTTTGCTGCAAAAGGGAAATGGAAAGTTTTATTAAAAGCTGTGAGATGTTTTTATACTCTCTTTCAAAATATGGAAATGCATATTAGTCATATTTAATGTGAAAGAGTTCTGAAGTACAATGTAGTAAGCAGAAACTGGGAGGATCTTTAAGTCAAAATGGAAAATGATCTACTAATTCAAATCATATATGACTAAGTGTGATTTACCCTGCCAGAGAAAACCTGCCTGGTGTCTCTCACTGTTTCCTTCAGAGAAGTAGTCATTATTCAAAGATGTAGAAATACACATATTGCTAATAAGTTTCAAATGCCTGATTAAGGAATGAGAGAATTAATTTCTTGGTAGCTGTCAGATCGCTGGACCGAAAACCCAGAAATAATTGACTTCAAACCAAACCAAGAGATGCTGTAAACACTCAAAGGGAAAGCTCTGAGATCTGGGGCCCTTTGTGTCACTTCTTAGGAGCAGGTGCCAGGGTGTGCTCAGCCATCCCCGACCCACACATCAGTGGGCTTGTAATAGTCCTTTCTCAAACATGTGATATTTGCAGCATGATGTGTGTGTGATTAGAGCCAACTGTGGTTGGTTGGTTGCAAACTAAAAGGCTAGAGCTGAAGAGCAGCATGCAGGAGGGCAGTGGGCACATGGAGTGGTGTCAGCACAGAAAAGGGGCTGTGCTGGTGGGTTCTGCTGCCATCTGGACAAGGTCAGTGCACTGTAATTACCACTTAGCCAGTGACCATCTGTTGCATCCAGAGCCAAAACCTTGCTCAGATGTGATTTTTATAGTAAAGGTTATATGCCAAATAACTTTTTTAAAAAAAATTTATTTACTTAAAAGTGAAAGTAACACAGAGAGAGGAGAGGCAGAGAGAGGTAAACCACTTTGGGCACCACCCACCTTACTTCCTTTGGGCGCCATCTTTGAATTGCCACGTGTGCCTAATTTCCCTTCAGCCACCATCTTTGAATTGCCTCCTGTGCCTAATTTCCCCACAGGCAGGAAGGAAGGAAGGCAAGCAGGCAGGCGGGCAGGCGGGGCAGGCGGGAAGGAGGGAAGGAGGGAAGGAGGGAAGGAAGAAAAAAATTGTGTTGTGCAACTCATGGGTTTACCATAAATTTAGATAAAGTGGGGGCTGGTGTGTGCCACAGTCATTAAGCCTCTGCCTGTGGCTCTGCTATCCCATACAGGTGCCAGTTCATGTCTTGGCTGCTCCATTTCCAATCCAGCTCTGTGCTAATGACCTGGAAAAGCAGTGGATGGTGGCCCAAGTGCTTGGACCCCTGCACCCATGTGAGAGACCCAGAAAAATCTCCTGGCTCCTGGCTTTGGATTGGCCCAGCTCTGACCATTGTGGCCATTGGGGAGTGAACCAGCAAAGGGAAGACCTCTCTGTCTCTCTCCTGACTTTGTCAAATAAGTAAATATTTTAAAAAATAGATAAAGTGAAATTTTTTTCTATATAAGTTCTGTTCTATAAAGTAAATCAGAAATTAGAGACTAAGCATCATTGGTTTTCCAATGTTCTATAAAACAAAAATTTACCTCTTGTAGATTCTGTCACTCCCCCTCTTCATGGAGGAATGACACAGGACCCTGAGCTGTTCTTTTGTCTGCTCCGCCCTCCCCGGGTTTGCTGCTGGTTCTTCCCGGGTTGGCTACCGTCCCTTCCACCTCCGTGGAAGGGCGGTTCCCCCTGCCACTTTCCCCACTTCTGCAGGGGAGCAGCACACCGCCGGCCGGCTCTCTCGGGGGCTGCACAGGTGTTCCTTCAGATAATGTTCCTAGTGCATGTTGTCTCTCTCCTCCTTTATAGTCCTCTTCCACCAATCCCAACTCTGCTACCCACAAGCCAAGTACACTGCTCTCCTCCAATCAGGAGCAGCTCCTGCAGCTTGTCAAGTTGGTGAAAGGCAGCTGTGTAGAAGCTGTTTACTCCTCTCCCAGTGCCATATTGTGGGAGAGCAGATGCATAGAATAAGTCTTAATTCCAGTAACTTAGTCTAGTCCAAGTTGCTCCCCACAGATTCATGCACTAAAGTTTACTTTTTCAAAGAGGGACAATTTTAACAAGAGCCTTCAAAGAATTTTCTATGATGAGCCAAATTCACTATTGTCAGAAAAAAATTAGTAAATTTTAGGAAGGCCTATTAGAATAAATCAGATATGCCTTCTATTCACATGACTTTGTGAGACTGAGAGTGCTTTGTTTCAACCTTTTTTTTTTTTTTTTTTTGACAGGCAGAGTTAGAGAGAGACAGAGAGAAAGTTCTTACTTCCATTGGTTCACCCCCAAATGGCTGCTATGGCCGGCATTGCACGGATCCAAACCAGGAGCCAGGTGCTTCCTCCTGGTCTCCCATGCGGGTGCAGGGCCCAAGCACTTGGGCCATCATCCACTGCCTTCCTGGGCCACAGCAGAAAGCTGGACTGGAAGAGGAGCAACTGGGACAGAACCAGCGCCCCAACCAGGACTAGAACCTGGGGTGCTGGTGCCACAGGTGGAGGATTAGCTTAGTGAGCTGTGGCGCTGGCCTGTTTCAACCTTTTTCTACTAGGCTGATGAATATTGTCACTTGAAATGTTTTCATTTGAAACTAAATTCTAATTACCAATAATCAATCATTCAAATTAGTACATGATAATACACATTATTTTTCTTTTAGTACATCATAGTGACAAAACTGCAGACCACATTTATAGTCTGTTCTGGAGTCCTTATTAAAATATTTATTTTTTTCTTGAATCTGTTCTGCTTTCTTAGTTTTATTTTTTTTTAAATTATTGATTTACTTATCTGAAAGTCAGACTTTTCAGAAGAGAGAGAGGGAGAAAGAGAGAGAGGGAGTCAGGGAGAGTATAAAGTACTGTTTGAAGATTACTTTTACAGTTAATTCTCATAGTACAACACATTAAGGACAGAGGTCCTACATGGGGAGCAAGTACACAATGACTCCTGTTGTTGATTTAACAATTGACATTCTTATTTATGATGTCAGTAATCACCTGAGGCTCTTGTTATGAGCTGCCAAGGCTATGGAGGTCTCTTGAGTTCACAAACTCTGACCTTATTTAGACAAGGCCATAATCAAAGTGGAAGTTCTCTCTTCCCTTCAGAGAAAGGTACCTCCTTCTTTGATGGCCTGTTCTTTCCACCGGGATCTCACTCACAGAGATTTTTCATTTAGGTCATTTTTTTGCCACAGTGTCTTGGCTTTCCATGCCTGAGAAACTCTCATGGGCTTTTTAGCCAGATCTGAATGCCTTAAGGGCTGATTCTGAGGCCAGAGTGCTGTTTAGGGCATTGGTGATTCTAGGAGTCTGCTGTGTACCCTGCTTCCCATGTTGGATCATTCTCTCCTTTTTAATTTTTTCAATTATTTTAGCAGGCACTGATCTTATTTATGTGATCCCTTTGATAATTA
This sequence comes from Oryctolagus cuniculus, assembly GCF_964237555.1. Classification (NCBI taxonomy): domain Eukaryota; kingdom Metazoa; phylum Chordata; class Mammalia; order Lagomorpha; family Leporidae; genus Oryctolagus; species Oryctolagus cuniculus. The sequence goes on from NW_027208295.1 coordinate 34,152, forward strand.
ATCCTATCTTTATGATCAATTATGAGCTTAAACTGATCACTTTGACTAGTAAGATGGCATTGGTAAATGTCAACTTAATAAGATTTGGAGTCCCATGACCTATGGCAAGAGAACAAGTTTTTCAAATGCTGTTTAATTAAAAGCATATCCATGGGGTCTTGTATATTTTTTCTTATTTAATCTTTCACCTCTACTTATGGATTGAATTCTTTTTTGTTTGTTTGTTTTTTGTTTTTTGTTTTTTGTTTTTTGACAGGCAGAGTGGACAGTGAGAAAGAGAGACAGAGAGAAAGGTCTTCCTTTGCCATTGGTTCACCCTCCAATGGCCGCTGTGGCCAGCGCATTGCAGCTGGCGCAGCATGCTGATCTGATGGCAGGAGCCAGGTGCTTCTCCTGGTCTCCCATGGGGTGCAGGGCCCAAGGACTTGGGCCATCCTCCACTGCACTCCCTGGCCACAGCAGAGAGCTGGCCTGGAAGAGGGGCAACCAGGACAGAATCTGGTGCCCTGACCAGGACTAGAACCCGGTGTGCCGGCACTGCAAGGCGGAGGATTAGCCTAGTGAGCTGCGGCGCTGGCTGGATTGAATTCTTAATTCCATGTGAGGAGAAATGTAGGTCAAAGTTTTAGTAATATAACAAAATTGCCTTGCAAAATATAACATGGCAAGAATTTGCATTCATGTGTACTTCTTTTCAAAGCTCAGAATCCTAAACATGTACATCTTTAGGGGTACATATCAGATGCAATTTTTTTTTTACAGGCAGAGTGGACAATGAGAGAGAGAGACAGAGAGAAAGGTCTTCCTTTTCCATTGGTTCACCCCCTAATGGCCACTGCAGTTGGCATGCTATGGCTGTCATACCACACTGATCCGAAGCCAGGAGCTAGGTGCTTCTCCTGGTCTCCCATGTGGGTGCAGGGCCCAAGCACTTGGGCCATCCTCCATTGTACTCCCAGGCCACAGCAGAGAGCTGGACAGGAAGAGGAGCAACCAGGACTAGAACCCGGTATGCCGGCACCGCAGATGGAGGATTAGCCTATTGAGCTACGGCGGCACCCAGATGCAAATTTTATCTGCAATATCACCTTCTAGCTTATTCACACTATTGTTCTATATGACTCATTTGTAGTACTGCAAGGGGATCCCCCCTCTATTGGACCCACTTCCAATAACACCAACCTTTTATTCATATTTTCCAGTTCACTGTAGTTATTCATTTAATCGTACATTGAAAAAGACTCTAAATTCTCATTCACCATGTCTTCTGGTTAAGGATGTAAACTTGGTAACTCCAAACATTTGCAGAGCCTGTGGCTGCATCTGACAGAGCATATGACTAGTGTATTTATATTGGTCCAATTAAACTCATCTTTACAAAATCACTTAATATGTGTATCTGTCTATATCTAAAAGTTACACAATTTTTTGTCCATGAATACTTCATATCATCATGCATAGATTGAATATTTTCACATATTCACATCACCATTCCCTGTTCATGTGGAATGGATAATATGACATAATGTCTCTACTGATGTCATAAGATTTATACATAGGGGCTGGCACTGTGGCATAGTGGGTAAATCCACTGCCTGCAGTGCCAGCATCCCATATGGGAACCAGTTCAAGTCCTGGCTACTCCACTTCCAATTCATTTCAATAATAATTTTATTTTGCACATTGGAATCAAAGTGTGAACCCAACCACCACTCTCTCCATTCATCTTCTCTTCCAGTTATGATCATAAGGAAGGACATCTATATATTTCCAAGATCAAAGAAAATTAATTTTTCTCCAGTAAGGTGATTACTTAATTATTCTTCAGCTTATTTTCAGTTTTCTCTTATTTTTAATTCAACTTTCTGCAAACTTTTTGAAGTATGCTTCTTATGTTGGTTGCTAAATAATATGAGCCTGGCACTGTGGCATAGTGGGTAAAGCCACTGCCTGCAGTGCTGGAATCCCATATAGATGCTGGTTCAAGTCCTGCCTGCTTCACTTCCCACTCAGCTTTCTGCTATGGCCTTGGAAAGCAGTGGAAGATGGCCCTAGTCCTTGAAACCCTGCAATCACGGGGGAGGCCCAGGAGAAGCTCTGGATCCTGGTTTCAGATTTTCTCAGCTCTGGCTGTTCATAGCCATTTGGGCAGTGAACAAGTGGATGAAGACTTCTCTCTCTCTCTCTCTCTCTCTCTCTCTCTCTCTCCCTCTCCCTCCCTCCCTCTCCTTCTGCTTCTCTGTAAATCTGCCTTTCAAATAAAAAAATAAATATTAAAAAAATCCTTCCCTATTCTCATTAGAGAACAGACATGAACTAAATTGAAAAAAAATAGGACTGGTACTGTGGCACAACCAGTAAGCCTATTGCTGGCAGTGCTGGCATCCATATGGGCACCAGTTCAAGTCCCAGGTGCTCCACTTCCAATTCAGCTCTCTCTATGGCCTAGGAAAGCAATAGAAGATGGCCCAGAACCTTGCGTTCCTACACCTGCTTGGGAAACCTGGAAGAAGCTCCTGGCTCCTGGCTTCATATCAGTGCATCTCCAGCTGTTGCAGCCAGATGGGGAGTGAACTAGCCTGTAGAAGACCCCTCTCTCTCTGCCACTCCTTCTTTCTCTGTGTAACTCTTTCATATAAATAAATAAATCTTTAAAAAAATTTAAAAATAAAAACTCAATAGTCTCATGGCTTTCTAAAGTTCTGTGCATTTTCCTTCACTTTTTTAAATTAACATGATATCCTCCAGAAGCTAGTGTTCTGTTTTGTTTTAAAGATTTATTTATTTAATAGGCAGTATTATGGAGAAGAGAGGGGAAGAGACAAGGGGGGAAATAGAGAGGGAGAGAGAGGGTGAGAGAGAGAGAGAGAGAGAGAGAGAATATTCCATCCATTGGTTCACTCACCAATGGCTGCTATGTCCAGGGCTGGGTCAAGCTGAAGCCAGCAGTCAGGATCTTCATCCAATTCTCCACATGAGTGCACACTCTCAAGGACTTAGGGCATCTTTTGTTGCTTTTCCAGGCATATTAATAAGGAGTTATCAGAAGTAAAGCAAGCCAGGACTAGAATCAGTGCCCAAATAGGATGCCAGCACTCCAGGCAGCAGTTTAACCTGCTAAGCCACATGCTGGCTCTCCATTTTCCTTCTCTCTTTCCTAAAGAGGAGAAAATATGTATTGATCTATTTTCAGTCTTAGTCTATTTTGTGTTGTTACAAAACCAGTGTACAATGTGTAATTTATAAAGAAAAAGTATATCTTACAGTCATATGAGAAGTCCATGACCAAGAGGCCCCATCAGGAGAGGGCCATATTCCTGTAACTTAACTTGGCAGAAGTCATTACATGGTGAGAGAGAGTGTAAGAGATAAAACTTATCACCTCAAGGTCCTTTCAAAATTGGTGTCAATCTATTCCTGAGGGTTGAAACTATTGTCTTGGGGATTTTTTTTTTTTAAGATTTTGTTTATTTGAGAGGTAGAGCTACAGACAGAGAGAGGGAGAGACAGAGAGAAAGGTCTTCCATCTGATGGTTCACTCCTCAAATGGCGACAATGGCTGGAGCTTGGCCAGTCTGAACCTAGGGGCTAGGAGCTTCCTCCAGGTCTCCTATATCAAGGTAGGGGTCAAAGCACTTGGGTCATTCTCCACTGCTTTCTCAGGTGGCAGAGAGCTAGATTGGAAGAGGATCAGCCAGGACATGAACTGGTAACATATGGGATGCTAGCACCACAGACAGAGGCTCAGCCCACAGTGCCACAGCACCAGTTCCAGGTATTATTAGGTTTTCCATACATCATCTGGGATGATACATGTTAAAGTCAGACCATTTTTAAAATTATATTGCATTTTTATTACTATTCCAATTTATTTGGCCTATAGGTAGAATTTTTATTGTAGTTATTCTATTTCACAGCTATTGAAATTAAATGTCAGTTTTTAATTTTTTAAATTTAAGGTAAACAGATTTCACGTATTTCATATATACAGATTTAGGAACATAGTGATACTTCCCACCTTATCCTCTCTCCCACCCACACATCCCCTCTCATCCTTTCTCTCTAATTCCCTGTCTTATTTTTCCCTAAAGATCTATTCATTTTTTATTTGAAAGGCAAAGTTACAAAGACAAAGGAAGGAAGAGACAGAGAGAGATCTTCCATCCACTGCTTTACTCCCCACATGGCTGCGATGGCTGGAGATGGGCTGGTCCAAAGCCAGGAGCCAGGAGCTTCTTCCCAGTTTCCCACGTGGTTGCAGGGGCCCAAGCCCCTGAGTGATCTGATCTTTTCCAGGCGCATTAGCAGGGAGCTGGATTGGAAGTGGAGCCTCTGGGACTGAAACTGGGCACAGTTCTCCCCACCTCACCACAGTGTCAGCCCTATTTCTCTTACTTTCTACACTGATCTACTTTCAGTGGACTTTTTACTCTTAAGATTCACCCTATACTAAGTAAAGAGTACAGCACTGTTGTTCAGCAGTAGAGACAAGGGCTGTAAACAATCATAAACTCTCAAAATATCAATTTCACTCCTATACATTCCATTTTTTGCTGCTCTATTAGTTACCACAGATCAAGGAGAACATAGGTATTTGTCTATTTGGGATTGGCTTATTTCACTAAATTTAATGGTTTTCAATTGTATTCATTGTGCTGCAAAACAAAGGATTTCATTATATTTTATAGCTGAGTAGTTATTTATTATATATACATATATATGTATGTACATATATATATCACTTTTTTTATCCAGTCATCAGTTGATGGACATCTAGGTTGAATCCATATCTTGGCTATTGCTAATTGAGCTGCAATGAACATGAGGATACAGATAGCTCTTTCATATGCCTATTTCTTTTTTTAAGATTTAATTTATTTGAAATACAGAGTTACAGACAGAGGTAGAGACAGAGAGAGAGGTCTTCTACCTGCTGGTTCATTCCCCAGATGACTGCAATGGCCAGAGCTGTACTGATCTGAAGCCAGAAGCCAGGAGCTTCCTTCAGGTCTCCCATGTGGTGCAGGGGCCCAAGAACTTGGGCCATCTTCCACTGCTATCCCACGCTATAGCAGAGAGCTGGATCAGAAGAGGAGCAGGCAAGACTAGAACTGGTGCTCATATGGGATGCCAGTGTTTCAGGCCAAGGCATTAACCTACTGCACCACAGTGCTGGCCCCTCATGTGCCTATTTCATTTCACTTAGATTAATTCCCAGGATTAAGATTGCTGAGTCATATGGTATATCTACGTTCAAGTTTCTGAGGTGTCTCCATACGTCTTCCACAATAGCTGTGCTAGTTTATTTTTCCACCAATAGTGGATTAAGATGCCTTTTCCCCACATTCTGGCCAGCATTTGTTGATTGTTGATTTCTGTTTGAGAGCCACTCTGACAGGGGTGAAGTCAAACCTCATTGTGATTGTGATTTGCATTTCCCTGGTGACTAGTGATAGTGAGCATTTTTCACTTGGCTGTGGTTTTTAAAATTTTCTCTTCTGAAAAGTGCCTGTAGAGCAGCTCACATTGGTTGCCCAGAGAACCAGCTATATCCTGTGCCTTCTTATGCAGTCACAGAGTTTCCACAGTCTCAGCACACAGGGCTCCCACTGTCAAGGGTTGCAGAGGATTTGCTCCACCTTGCTAGACTGTCTCATTCACAGAGACACAGACATTCCCAGAGCCTCGACAGTTTGAGCGCTGGAGCCTGTGACATGTTGAGAGATTGGGGGGACCTCAGTAATATGTGGGTGCACAGACTCTAGTGAATTTGCCCAGCCAGACTCAAAGTCAGTGGGAAACATGGAGTTTTCCTTCTGTTAGAATCTCTGGATCTCACACATGCACAATAGCCACCAACCAAATGCTTCCTTCTCCCCATCAGTAGTAAGGTGCGTGCATTCAAGCTGCTGCCACTGGTACTGGTAGTAGATGGCATCTTGTCTCAGCCAGGTGCTGAGCACTGCACAAGAGCTTCTGCATCTTCTGTTTCTGTCCAAAATGGTGCCCACCTTCTCTCAACTGATATTGGGCACCATTGCTTAGTGAATGTAGTGAGAGAAACATGCCCCCCTTGTTTTTTTTCTGGGTCAGTGGGTACACTTTCCCCTCAGAGCTCCAGGCCAGGCTCACGTCAAAGTCTCCCTCTGTCTATATCACCAGTGGTATGGGTTGCTGCAGTCTGATCTCACCTCACTCTCCAAAGCTGGTGCTTTCTCCTCCTCCTCTTGGCTGCTGGCATCATGTTGTGTCTGTGTTCATGCTGCATGTCTGCATCTTCCACACAGATCCATGGCATTTCTCTCCTGTAGAATTTCCACCACAGTTTTCTCCAACTCTTCCCCAATAATGTACTTCCAACATTTTTTGAAACTAGTTACCACTAGTATATGCGCTTCCCTATTCCACCATCTTGGAATCCTCCAACATGCATGCTTTTTATGGAATTTTAGGTATATAAAATCTGGAGATACTCTATTGAAACATGCTAACATGGCATCCCAAGGGTATCCCTGTATTAAGAGGAACATAGTTAATATCATTGATTTATTTTTCCATTGTTCAGTTGTTAGTGACACGTGATCTTTCTTTGGAATTCTGTAATTAATTTGGGTAATAATTCTTAAAAGTATATTATCTTTACTAACAAATTTTTTAAAAAATCAGTAGCAAATGAATGTCTTCATGAAACTAAGTTGTGTTTAATCATACCAATTAATAAATTGTGAGTGTCCTTTCAAGAATGTCTTTCCAGCCTGTAATCATGAGTGAAACACTATTTTTGCAGAGGGAGGTTTATTGTTTTTGTTCTTCCAGCTTATATATCTGTTTTTCTGTATACATTTCTATCATAATCTTGTTTTGCACAGTAGAATGTAGGTACAATCCTGACCAGTTCTCTCACTACCACCTTCTTTCATTTTCTCTTTCAGGCATAGATCTATTTACTTCCACATATCTACATGTTTCTAAGACCAGAGAAATTAATATATCTCAGTAACTTGCTTACTTCATCATTCCTCAACTCATTTTACATTATGCTTTAGGACCTTTATGAAAATTTGTTAATTAAAATGGAAAGGCAAACACAACATTCATCATTAGAGAATGCACATGAACAAGATAAAGTTGGCATGGTTCTAAGACAATAGAGCCATGTAAGCTGAGAGCAAATTAGTATCTTGTCTTTCTCCCATCCATGTACTAATCAGGCCTGACCCATCTTAGTTTCCAAGATCAGATGAGATTGGGGGTGGGAGGTTCAGGGTTGTGTGGCTTTAGACAGTCTCTTGTCTTTGTGATGCTATAGCAAAAAGACATATTTGTTACATTTCAAATTAAAAAGAGGAAATTTGCTAAATACCTATGAGATGTATTCTGAAACAGAACCTTTATGAGTCATAAAGATGATGTTGTGCATAGTGTTTTAGTTCAAGCCTGAAAATAAACACTCAATATGCTGCAGAGCCAAGAATTATCTAGTGTTAAAACATAAACAGGGGTCAGTGCCATGGCTTAGTCAGTTAATCCTCCACCTGTGGTGCCAGTATCTCATATGGTTTCTCCTCTTCCAGTCCAGCTTTGTGCTGTGGCCCGGGAAGGCAGTGAAGGGTGGCCCAAATGCTTGGGCCCCTGTACCTGCATGGGAGACCAGGAGGAATCAGCTAGCTCCTGGCTTCAGATCAGCACAGTGCCGTCTGTAGCTGCCATTTGGGGGCTTAACCAACAAACAGAAGGAAGACCTCTCTCTCACTGTCTAACTCTACATCAAATTTTTTAAAAAAAGCATAAACCAGTTATTTAGGTTATTTTGGAATTGCTAAAACAGTATGATCTTTGAGAGCTTTTTGGAGCCTGTACTTATATATAGATAAGACCAGGAATGTGTGGAGGACAGAATCTATTATGTGGCCTTAAATAATTCTCCATTCATTTCTCTCAGTCTATTAATGTAGGTTGCACAGACACTTTTTAATGTTATATTTTCAGGCAAATCATTCTATTATACATTTGAATTTTAACCTACTCAAATTAGGCTTAATTGAAGCCCTGAAACCCTTACCAGTAACATAAATTATAGTCAGAGCCAAAGGCTATTCTCTAATCATTGCATTAATTGAACCTTTTGTCATGTCTAAAAAATATTTTTATCTTGAAGAGAAAGGGAGCTAGGAAGAATGAGACATATAGGTAGAGAGAACACTTTTTTGCATTAATTCATTCCTCAACACCCACAGCAGCCAGACCTGGGCCAAGACTGAATACAAGAGCCAGAAATGTAGTCCCAGTCTCTCAGAGGTGTGATAGAAGCCTAGTTAATTGATTCTGGAAGTCACATCCAGGCACTCTAAAGTAGAACTAGGGTATCTTAATAGGCATCATAGGCTGGAGCTGTGGCTCAATAGGCTAATCCTCAGCCTGCGGCACCAGTACTCTAGGTTCTAGTCCTGGTTGGGGTGCCGGTTCTGTCCCGGTTGCTCCTCTTCCAGTGCAGCTCTCTGCTGTGGCCTGGGAAGGCAGTGGATGATGGCTCAAGTGCTTGGGCTCCTGTAACCACATGGGAGACCAGGAGGAAGCACCTAGCTCCTGGCTTTGGATTGGCACAGTGCGACAACCGTAGTGGCCATTTGGTGGTGAACCAATGGGAGGAAGACCTTTCTCTCTGTCTCTGTCTCTCTCACTGTCTAACTCTGCCTGTCAAAAAAAAAAAAAAAGCATCATAACCACTACACTAAATGCATAATGCCCATTTAAATGTTTTTCTTTGTCATATTTGAAAGTACTATATATGATTTTCCCCTGGTAATTCCTCTCTGTTTCTATCATAACTCTACTGATGGTTTCTTGTATTTCCCTCCTGAAGCCATCTGCATTCTCCTTAACATTACCCATCTAGGTATTCCCTCTAATCTCCCATTCATCCCAATCTCTGATTCTGCCTGACTGATTTTGCCATTTGTAATCAGACACTTCTCTTTCCAGTATGAACGTCTTCCATGACCTTTAGACTATAGTTCCTTCTCCATCTTGAATGCTTCTTTGTAGCTGTTCAAATAATACCTCACATTTGATGAATCTCAAATGAAACCTGCAGCATTCATTCTTCTTTTTTATTTGTATATGGTATTAGTACAGGCCAGCCATGTCTTAAATCAACATAATGGGATTTTTGTTGGACTCCTCATTTTCTATCAGGTCTAATTTCAGATCTTTCTGTTTCTTTGCCTTTAAATTTGTAAACTCATTTTTTTCATTACTCGATTTCATTTTTACACTAGGTGGACAGAAAGCAATCCTCCTTAATAAAGTTGACAATTAGCTTCACTCAGAACATTTTTAGCAATGCACGTTAAAAATTCATCTTACAAACTGTTCTGCAATCCAAATATACAACAACTTGAAAAATGATGTTTAGAAAACAAAAGCCAATGTAAAAAGACAGATTAAAGGCTATGGAGATGTACCTGGACTCAAATTGAGTTTTGTCCAAAAATTGCTATATGTTGTCATCTTGCTTACGCCTGGTCCCCATGACAGTCTGGTTTATGTAATCTCTGAACTGCAATTCTTCCTGTTCCTTCATGGGTCTGAAGACTCTCATTTCCTCCTTGAATGACTTTGCATCCCTGTCCTCTGCTGAGAGTTGGGACAATGTTGGATTGCTGGTGGAACCAAGCCCACCACAAACTATAAATACACTCTTCTTGACCAATGACTTGACTGAGCAGGTGATGGAGGAGGCTCTGCATAAGAAGGCAGATCTCATCTTTTCCTGCCTTCCACCTATCTTCCTACACATAAAGCATATTACCTGGATGTCCTGAAAGGAGCGCCCGGTGTTCTGGGCTTTGGAGAACAGAGTTGGCATCTACTCTCTTCACACAGCCTATGATGCTGCACCCCAGGGATTGGAAAACTGGTTTTCCAAAGGGCTTGGAGCCTGCACATCCAGGCATATATATCCTTCCAAAGCTCATGGCTATCCTATAGAGGGAACCACTGAGTACAATTCAACATTAAGCATACCCAAGATATGGACAAAGTTGTGTCTGCAGTGAGAGAAGTTGAAGGTGCTCCTGTCACTTCTTTTTCTGCTAGGATTGATGAGGAGAAAAACAAGGATCAGCCTGAATTGTACTGAGAAGTCTTTGATACAGGTGGTGGCTCAGCTCTCTCAAAACAGATAACTTTACCAGAGAACTGAAATTGTGTCACTGCAGAAGCCTTTGCTCTACATACTGGAATAGGTCGATCATGCACCCTGGATGAATCTGTTGCCCTGGCAACCATGATTGAGCAAATCAAAAGACACCTCAAACTAACTCGTATTAGCTCTTGGGGTAGGAAGGACCTTAGCATCGTGAGTCAAAGCTGTGGTCCTGTGTGCTGGTTCTGGGAGCAGAATCCTGCAGGATGTGGAAGCAGACCTGTACCTCATGGGTGGGATGTCCCATTATGATGGTCTGGATGCTACTTCCTAAGGAATAAATGCCATCCTCTGTGAACACAGTAACACTGAATGAGGCTTTCTTTCTGACCTTTGTGATATTCTGGGTGCCCACTTGGAGAATAAGATTAATATTATCTTGTCAGAGACAGACAGGGATCTTCTTTGTGTGGTATAAGGCATACAGAAACATCAAGATGATACAACCTACAGATTGCATCTCCACTCATGTGGATGTGTAACATGAGTCAGTGGAGTTGATGTATCATTCTGGAAGAGTATCTTAAGATGTATGAGGATGCTTCGAAAAGTTCATGGAAATGTTTATTTTGAGAAAACTGCATAGATTAAAAAATTCACAACATAAACAACTTTTAAGTCCTTTTTCTGCAAACCTTTTGAACTGCCCTTATATTATCTTTTCTAGTTTATCTGGTTCAACAAATGTTTTCTAGTTCATAAGGAAATAACTGAACTACCATAATGAAGAGCAAATATTAAGAAAGATCAACTAAAATCAGTTTACTAAAGATTCTTGGGAAGTAACCAAGTAATTCTCTCCTTAGTTTAATTATAGTTGGGATATGTTAACCTAGATGTCTCTGCCATAGGTTAGTTTTAAAATGTCCTTTAAAACTTGGAATTGAACACCAATTTTTAGGTAGTAGCCAGTTTGGGATGATATGGTCTGTCTCTGTGTCCAGTTCTGTAGATCCACCTAAATTCCAGTCTTTCACCTCAGTTTTAGAATCAACATGAGATTTATTAGGAGGAATTTTTAAAAATATGATTGCTATTCATATTACTATGTCTTTATTGCTTTTCATTTTATAAAAATAAACCAAATTAATAACATTAGTCCAAGCCCTAATCCTTACCCTGGCCCCAGCCCTAGCCTTAGTCCTAACCCTAACCCTAAACCTAATCCTAGATCTAAACCAATTCTGAAGCCTAATACTAGGTCTATCCCTAGACAAAGCATTAACCCTAAATTTGGCCCTCATCTTAACCATAACCTTACCTTCACTCTATAGTTAGCCAAAATCCTAATTGTATCCCAACATGGTGCTTTAACCCAATCTAAACTCTAATCCTATCCCTAACTTTAGCCTTAATAACTCAAGTATTAACCTTAATCCTAATATGAGCCCCAACTCTAACCCTAACACTAATACCAAAACTTAAACCTAACCCTGCCTTAACCCTAACCCTAACCCTAACCCTGGCCTAAAACCTATCCATAGTCCTAACTTTAACTATCACACAAGCTCTAACCATATTCCTAACTCTGGCTCTAACTCTAAAATTTACCATAGAACTAAATATAACCCTAATCTTAAACTAATTTTAAATCTCTCCCCAACACTAATCCTATCCTTCTGCTTAGGCCTAACCCTAAAACAAACTAGCATTCAGTGTGAACTTGAACATAGTCCTGAAGCTAATTTTAATGCTATATCTAACACTAGCCTTAAACTAACCATCATGCTAACCAAAGACTAAGCTTTATCCTAGTGATGATGACCCTAACTTCAACTATAACTGTACATTATATATAACCACAGCTCTCACTCTATATTATATATAGATATATAACCATTTATAACCATATATAAAAATATATATTATATATATATAATGTATATAAAACCACAGCTCTAACTCTATCCCTAGCCCTACACCTAAACTTATCCCTAATCCTAGCTCTATCCCTAGGCCTAACAATAGTCTTAACCCTATCTGTAACTCTAATCACAAATCTAATCCTAAATATAACACTAGTCCTAGACCTAATCCTTATTCTAACCCTAAAGCTAAACATAACTCTATGTGTAGCCCTAACCCTAAGCCTAGCCCTAACCATAACCCTAACCATGGCTTTTAATCTAACCTAGACCTAAGCCTAAACTTAACAGAACCCTAATCCTAAAACTAGCCCCGACTCTTGCCATAAGCCTAATACTAACACCGACACTAAACATAAACCTAGCTCTAAATCTTACCCTAACCCCAACCCTAACAATAGCCTTAATAATAGCACTCATTCTAAACCTTAACACCAATCCTAGCTCTCATCCTAGTCCTAATACTAACCGTAGCACTCATCCTGTATCTAGTCGTACACTTACTTCTAACCCTAAATGGCAGAATTTGCATTCACATGAACTGTCAGGGTTTATATACACTTGAGTAACTGAAATGGTCAGAGAATCAGAAAGAGAGCCCAAGCCCTTTTGTGTTTGAATGGTGCCATCCTTAGTCACCAATTCTGAAAACACCCCATTTTCAAGCAAATTGTTGTTGAACTTCTAGGTGTCACTGTGGTGATACATATGGGAAGGCTTGTGGCATAGGATGAGGAAAAACTGCAACTTGGCAAAAAAAATTCAGAAAGCATCAGTCAGTTATTGAAGTCTAGTAGAGGCTTTATGAGTAACTGCCATGGATTGGTCCTCCAGTCCTAGTGTAAACTTTGTTATAGGAGGAAAGCAAACAAAATGCAGAAAATGTATCATTTGAAACATATTAAGTGGAAAAATCAAATATAGAAGGCAGGTCAAATGAATTTTATTGTCTACAGATAAAAAAATGAGCTGAATGCCAACAGTGGCTGTGCTTTATGATGAAAGATAATATCTGAGTAGTACTTGTGAAAATAAACTGCACCCTCTTAGGGAGGCCTGGAAAAGTGGTGCTCACAGTCAAGAACGTAGATGTAATGGCTACAACACTCTACAGAAAAAGAAAACCTTGGATTTGATCCCAAGTCCAGCTCTAGACAACTCTTTTTTTTTTTGGACAGGCAGAGTGGATAGTGAGAGAGAGAGAGAGAGAGAGAGAGAGAAAGGTCTTCCTTTTGCTGTTGGTTCACCCTCCAATAGCCGCCGTGGCTGGCGCGCTGCAGCCGGCGCACCACGCTGATCTGATGGCAGGAGCCAGGTGCTTCTCCTGGTCTCTCATAGGGTGCAGGGCCCAAGGACTTGGGCCATCCTCCACTGCACTCCCTGGCCACAGCAGAGAGCTGGCCTGGAAGAGGGGCAACTGGGACAGAATCCGGTGTGCAGGCGCTGCAAGGTGGAAGATTAGCCTAGTGAGCCATGGTGCTGGCCCTAAATAACTCTTCAAACCACAAAAGAGAAAACAGGCATTTTGCATTTTTCCCCATCAGAATAGCAGCAAAATATGCAGTCATGGGAGCAGAGAGGAAAGGGAGAACTGAGAAACAATGAGCAAACCTAAATCTGTTTGTGATTTAATGGTGCTGTGACTTTGCACCTGTTCTCAAACTGCCCATTTTAAAATAACTTTATCTTTTTATCTTCTTGTGGTGCATTGGCTTTGGGAAGTGGGTTGGCATGGGGACACAGGAAGTCACCTGGACCATTGGCCACCTTGTGGGCTGCCTTAGATGCTGGAACTGAAGGCATCAAGATCAGCAATGGGGTCCAGCTCTGAGATTAGATCTGAGAACTCTGGGGCTGGCCGAGGTATATCAGCTTCCAAGCAGGTCCTGGAGGCTGGGGTGCCTCAGCTTGCCAGGCTCTGCCAGATTTCCCCAGGTGCCAAAGTCTGTGCTGCAGGACAGGGTGCTGATGCGTCCCTGCCCCCACTCCTGGCTTGCTCCCACCACTTGCCTCATAGCAAGCAGCGCTGGTTTCTTGAATGGATTCAATATTGTGTACATGGCAGCTTAATTTTCTGACTTTGTGTTGACTCTGAAACCAGATGCTATGGAATTATAGAGATTTACTGTATTTACCCAGAGTAACTGAAATGCTGTTTGTAAAAATTCACCTGAGTATTCATTTTAAATACATAATTCAAGGTTTAGATGGTTTCATTTTTAGATGCTTAATTTTGGTAGCAACCACAATATTTTGACAAAACTATTTGTAGAGAGTTCTTTCAACCATGAATTCATATAATATAAAATGGGTGTTGTGACTGATGTTATCATTTACTGCTGACACTGTAAGTTCATGAAAACCGAGGAACTCAATAGCAAAACCTGCCCAGTTCAGTAAGAGGTGGAGCTCACTTGTGCTTTTCATTCCTTCCCAGCAGATGTCTCCCAGACTTGTTTCCATTACAGAAAAGATTCCTTTTTTGCAACATTTTATGTTTTCAGGTGGGAATACTGCTTTCATTTTATAACCACAATGCTCTTCACAAGTGCCAGTAGTGGGAGGATTGAATAAATGCTGAGATCCCTTTCAATGCCAGCTCAGTAAAGTAGAATAAACAGGAAATCAGATGTCATTTAAGGAATTTTTTCCCAAATGTACAAGGTTTTATATATATAATATATTTTATTATATTTATATAATTATATTATATTATATTCATTATATTATTATATTAATATGTTATGTAATATTTATTTTATTATATATATAATAAAAGAACAAGCACTTGCCAAAAACAAATACAGTGCCAATCTTAAGTGATTTGGAGTGCTAGTTTATTGTGTTTTATATCTCAGCGTATCAATTATATTCTTTTGTATGCATCAAATATTACATAAGAATGTAAAATAGTCTTTACAAAAGAGAAGTAAATATAAGAAAAGTAAATATTACTAATATGCAGCAGTACATATTTATTATTTGCAAATGGTTCAAAGATTACAAGGCCCATTATTAGTAACAACACATGTGAATCATGACTTAGCAACATAGAGTGTAAAGGAAGTTACATATTTATATTAAAACACACATGCAAATGTATTCCAGTCTCTCTCAAGCACTCACCATACACACTGCTTTAGAAGCAGGAGGCATGAAGCTATAGCAGTTTGAATATACACAGCATACTGAAATATCTCAAGCATAAAAACTGTACCTAATTTGCCATAATAGTTTCTTTCTTCAAGTATTTGGATCTGAACTCAAGCAAAGAAAATAATAAACACCAATGATTTTCATATTATGAAAATAGAAACAGGTTAACAGTTGTAAAAATCTTGAGAAATATGGAGCTTATGAGAATGAGAAATGCATTTCATAAAAAAGGCCATAGTGGATCTATTTCATTGGGGCTGTATTTTTTTTTTAATTTAAGATCTCTGTCTCTTATTCTTCCCCCTCCCTCTTTGTAATTCTGCCTTTCAACTAAGTAAGTAAACAAATCTTTAAAAACAGATGGACAGATATGGCTGCACATACCCAAAGGAATAGATACACAAAGGGAGAACGTTGGATACATGTAGTCTCCAAGTGCAGGATTTGACTGGTACTGAACAATCAGTGGTAGGATGACAGCTGCACTGCAGTTATTTTCAGATCAGTGGCAACCCTCAATTCCACAATCCAACTTGAAAAAGTTAGAATTTAAAACTCTCTTTTCCCACTCAGGGATTACCTGAGCCACATGTACTGAAAAGGAACTAAGAGGGAGGATCTTCAAGCACATGTAGTCATCACTCAATTTCAAAGTCAGAGCTTTAAATGCTAAGGTTAGTCTGAAAGATATCAGGCCCTTTTAGCTTCTTAGGGAACACACACTATATCTTTATTTTTTAAGAAAGCTTTTATTTAAGAAATATAAATTTCATAGGTACAACTTTTGGAATATAGCAATTCTTCCCCCCATACCCACCCTCCCAACCCTAGGTCATCCCACCTCCTACTGCCTCTCCCATCCCATTCATCATTAAGATTAATTTTTAATTATCTTTATATACAGAAGATCAACTTCATACTAAGTAAAGATTTTAACAGTTTGCACCCACACAGACACACAAAGTACAAAGTAATGTTTGAAGACAAGTTTTACTATTAATTCTCATAGTACAATTCATTAAGGACAGAGGTTCCACATGTGGAGCAAGTGCAGTGACTCCTGTTGTTGATTGAACAATTGACACTCTTATTTATGATGTCAGTGATCACCTGAGGCTCTTGTCATGCGCTGCCAAGGCTACGGAAGCATTTTGAGTCCACAAACTCCGTCAGTATTTAGACAAGGCCATAAGCAGAGTGGAAGTTCTCTCCTCCCTTAAGAGAAAAGTACATCCTTCTTCGATGGCCCCTTCTTTCTACTGGGATCTCACTCACAGAGATTCTTCATGTAGATCTTTTTTTTTTTGCCACAGTGTCTTTGCTTTCCATTCCTGAAATGCTCTCATTGGGTTTTCAGCAGCTCTATGTTTTTAAGAATTATAATTCTCGGGCCAGCACTGTGGTGCAGTGGGTTAATGCCCTGGCCTGAAGCACTGGCATCCCATATGGGTGCCGATTCAGGTCTTGGCTGCTCCACTTCCTATCCAGCTCTCTGCTGTGGCCTGGGAAAGCAGTAGAAGATGGCCCAAGTCCTTGGGTCCTCGCACCCATTGGCAGACCAGAGGAAGCTCCTGACTCCTGGCTTCAGATCGGCACAGCTCCAGCTGCAGTGGCCATCTAGGGGGTGAACCAGTGGACGGAAGACCTTTCTTCTCTGTTTCTCCTTCTCACTGTCTGTAACTCTAACTCTCAAATAAATAAAATCTTTTAAAAATGAATTATAATTATCTATACAAAGCTGCAAGTAAAGCTAGAACAAGCCTGTGACAACATCTGAGAACATTTGTACTATGAGGTTCCTGAGTTAAAGGGATTTAAGTAAATAGATGTGGTTGATTTCCAATGAATCTTTATTTACAAAAAGAGGTGAATCTTGTTTTTTTTCAGAATATCTTGCATGCATGTTATTACCCATTTTACGGATACCAATGTGTGCCCCACCACATTTTTCAAGTGAAATTTCAAATAAAACTTTCAAATCTTTAATTACAAAATAAGGTTTCTTTCTGCTTTTTTTCTTTTATTTTTTAAGTAATTCAAAATCTAAATATGATTAAGAAATTTTATATTTGACTAGGGTAGAATTACCAAGTCTTTAATATTTTCAAACATTTTATGGTATCTACAAATCTAAGCAAGATGATAAATAGTATACATAATACATATTTGGGAATTTTGAAGAAGTCATTTTATTCTTTAGCTTTAGATGTGTATCATTGTCTCATAGGAGTCAGCCTAACTGGATTCTTTAGCTGTCTTTTCTTCCTGGGGCATCTCAGTTTCTGGGAAGCTTGCTTCTGAATTTTGGAAAGGAAGAACTTTTGGTGTGGACCATCACTCTTTCAGCTGGGGTTGGCTTTTGCTGGTTCAGAGCTTGCACTCTTGTCCAAACTCTTTTCTTCCTCAAACTGCCAGCTGCCTCCATGAAAAAAGGAAAAAACAGCAGCACCCTAGGTTCATTTTCTTATTCATTCCATGATGCTATGTTATCTCTTTGTCCTAATGTAGTAAGTAGCTGATCTAATAATCTAACAAATTTTAATTGGCTAACACAAATGTGTTAGAGGAAGACCTGACCTTTTTTTTTTTTTTTAAATAGGGAACTCTATGCTGTCTGTCTTGATCCAACTCCTTGGTGACCTTAGCCATGAGAATTTTAATCTACAGGCTCTGGGAAGACACAAAACTCATGAAGTGTGGGATTCCCTTGTCTTTTTTTTTTTTTTTTAGTGCCTGTTTGTTGAAGGACATAACAGTGACCGTTGAATGACAGAGTGGCTGCTTTTGGAGGTAGAAGCACACAAGTGTCCGAAAAACAGCATCTAAACAGGAGATGAAGTGATTTGCTCTTCATATTAGTTGGCAGGTGCATTCTTTTTCAGGGAGTGAAGATGATACAGAATCCAAGTTACAGAGGGCAGTTTGTAGGGAGGGAGGTGCGGTCGGGAAAATGAGCTTAGGGTGAAGCCTTTCTAATAGTGTTCTCACAAGCATGCATCCAATAAAAGCAATTTGAATGATGAAATTTAGCCATTCCTTAGCATTATATATATGACAGTGTCATTGACCCTGTTATCATAAACGGCTATGATTTTTCAGGGTGCTGTATAATAGTTGTTTATACTCTAGAGAAAATGAGAAGACTTGGTATATGTACTTTAGAAAATAACATTGGCAATCTATCACAGATTATCATTTTTATTATAAAATTTTAAAATTTAAAAGCCATGTTTCTTTCCACCGTGACTATTATGGACATGCATTGGTTGTTCAACAAGTATTTGTTGAACCCAATAATAAACAATTGAACAGATGAGTAAAAGCCTATTGATGAATTTCTTGAGAAAAAATAAATCAAGGATTGGATTAAGATGGAGGAAGAGAGGGAGCTTACTGTTGTAGAAGATAGTATGAAAAAAGTGGAGAGAGTACAGTCTCAAGGAAGAGTTAGGGAAAAAATGGCAGAGGAAACTCCACACAAATTAGAGGGACACTGTGGACCATGTGCAGGGTGTGGACATGCACAACTCAGAAACCCAGCAGCCAAGAACCTCAGCAGCAGCTCAGGAAGTGAGACCAGACTGGAGCAACCCAAGCCACTGGTGATGAAGTTGCAGAAAGATCCTGGTGGGAATCCAGCTAGGAGCCCTAGGTAGGACAGTGTACCTGCCATGTTTCTCTCTCCCTGACCACCCTGAAACTGGCATTCTGTAACAAGCTGATAGAGAGCAGGCATCATTTTGGACATATGTAATAGATGCACCAGTGTCTGCACACCCAACAAACAGCAGAGCAGAGAAACTTGAATTTGGTGGGGAGAACTGATGGGGGGGCTGGGTGCTCATGACTGTGGGAGGCTTGTGTGCTGGGACTGTGAGAACACTGATGCTGTGTGGGAGGGCTCAGTGTGTGGCTGGGACTTTGGGCAGTCACTGTGGGAAGTTGCATGTACTCAGGGCTCACTGATTACCTGGAGAGAATCACTGCATATCAGTCTCCCACATATGTGCCAGGGGTCAGAATATGTGTGGAATCCACTGCTGCTTTCCCAGGAGCATTACTATAACTGGTTTGGAAGTATAGCAGCCAGAATTCAAATCAGCACTCATATAGAATCCCAGTATTGTAGGAGATGGCTCAAACCCATTATTAAACAACAGCTCCCTCTCCTGTCTTCTGTGGTGAACTATTTCTAACATGCTTACTATTTTAGAATTAAGCGTTGTTTTATTGGCATCTTATGTATTGCACTATAAAATTTAATTTATCAGGTACATTTTTCCTTTTTCTTTTTTTAAAAAAGATTTATTTATTTACTTGAAAGTCAGAGTTACACAGAGCGAGAAGGAGAGGCAGAGAGAGATAGGTCTTCCAACTGCTAATTCACTCCCCAGTTGGCTGCAGTGGCCAGAACTGTGCCTATCCAAAGCCAGGAGCCAAGCATTTCCTCCGGATCTCCAATGAGGGTGCAGGGGCCAAGGATTTGGGCCATCTACTACTGTTTTCCCAGGCTATAGCAGAGAGCTGAATCAGAAGTTGAGTAACTGGTACTCAAACTGGTGCATATATGGGATGCTGATACTCTGGGCAGAAGCTTTACCCACTATGCCACAGAGCTGGTCTCATAGTATATTTTTCAAGGATTTTTTTTTTTTTTTGCTTTGACTTTCGTTCTTTAAACAGCATTTTTTTTACTTTTCTTTAATGAATATAGATTTCCAAAGTACAGCTTATGGACTGCACTGGCTTCCCCCACCCCCACCCCCGATGACTTCCCTCCCACCTGCAACCCTCCCCTTTCCCGCTCTCTCTTCCATTCATATCAAGATTCATTTTCAATTTTCTATATATACAGAAGATCAGTTTAGTATACATTAAGTAAAGATTTCAACAGTTTGCACCCCCATAGAAACACAAAGTGAAATATAATGTTTGAGTACGCGTTATAGCATTAAATCTCAATGCACAGCACATTAAGGACAGAGATCCTACATGAGGAGTAAGTGCACAGTGACTCCTGTTGTTGACTTTACAAATTGACACTCCTGTTTATGGCATCAGTAATCTCCCTATGCTCCAGTCATGAGTTTCCAAGGCTATGGAAGCCTTTTGAGTACTCCGACTCTTATCTTATTTAGACAAGGTCATAGTCAAAGTGGAGGTTCTCTCCTCCCTTCAGAGAAAGGTACCTCCTTCTTTGAAGACCCATTCTTTCCACTGGGATCTCACTCGTGGAGATCTTTCATTTAGGTGTTTTATTTATTTATTTATTTATTTTTAATTTTTTTTTTTTTATTTTGCCAGAGTGTCTTGGCTTTCCATGCCTGAAATACTCTCTCAGGCTTTTCAGCTGGATCCGCATGCCTTAAGGGCTGATTCTGAGGCCAGAGTGCTGTTAAACAGCATTTTGAAAAGAAGTTTTTGGGGCCATGCAATGGCATAGTGGGTAAAGCTGCTGCCTGCAGTGCCGGCATTCCATATGGGTATGACTTTGAGTCCTGGCTGCTCCACTTCTGATCAAGCTCACTGCTACAGCCAGGGAAAGCAGTAGAAGATGGCCCAAGTGCTTGGGTTCCTGCACCCACATGGGAAATTCAGAAGAATCTATTGGCTCCTGACTTCAGATCAGCCCAGCTCTGGTCATTGTGGCCATCTGGGGAGTGAACCAGCAGATGGATGATCTCTCTCTCTCTGCATCTGCCACTCTGTAATTCTGCCTTTCAAATAAATAAATAAGTCTTGAAGAAAAGAAGTTTTAGACTTTAAGTGTAAATTATCCCTGTACTAAATTATAGATTTTAATTTTTTCTTGTATCTAGGAAATCTTTGCCTAACTTAAAGTAAAAAAATTTCTTCTATGATTTTTTTTTTCTGGAAGTATTGTAGTTTTCAGAACTACAGTTACATCTGTGGCATATTTTCAATTTTGTAAATAGAAGCTATTTTATTGGAAATTAGTATCTCATTGTGCTAACACCAAGTGTTGAAAATGCTAGACTTTCTCCCCTGCACTGCAATAGTGCCTCTGTAGAAAACCTGTTCACTGTTTGTGTTTGGGTCTTCTCTGGAACCTCTTTTGTGTTCCAGTCATCTGGCTTTCTGTATGACAACATCACACTTTAGGTTAGTATAAATTTATAACACTTAAAAATCATCCCTTTGATTTTATTTTATTTTATTTTTTTTTTTTGAAGGTTTAAGTATTGTTTATTTTACCATAAATTCTATGTGTGTCAGCAGTGCTGGTATTTCTGTCGCTTTGTGTTTAAATACAACCAAATTTCAAATAAAAGAGACAGCTGGCAGTGGATGCTTATCAGCATAGACAGGAATCCAAATAGTGAAGTTTGGCACCCTGAGTTTATTGGTAATCAGTGCCAAATATTTATGAGAGAAAGCAAGATCAGCATCTTTAAGTTCCAATCCATGAAGTTTCTGATTTAAAAGTCCAAAGTTTTGGGGCTGGTGCTGAGGCATAGCAGGTAAACCTACCACCGTAGTGTTGGAATCTCATGCGTGCTGGTTTGAGTCTTGGATGCTCTTCTTCCCATCTAGCTCCCTGCAAATGTGCCTGGGAAAGCAGTGGAGGACGGCCCAACTAATTGGGCCCCTGCACCCATATGGGAGACCTGGAAGAAACCTCTAGCTCCTGGCTTCAGATCAGCCCAGCTCTGCACTGTGGCCATATAGGGAGTGAACTAGTGGATGAAAAAATCTCTCTCTGAGTTTGCAACTCTGCCTTTCAAATAAATAAGTAAAGCTTTGAAAATAAAAAGGTCCAAAATTTAACAACTGCAGATGTGATGTTTTATTTCTTTTTAGTCATAATGTACAACCTTAGAACAAGTAGGTTAAGACTCACACTGAATACTGGGTAGTACAAAAACAACATGGGATTCATAGGAGATTGCTTAGCATATATACACAAGGGAATATTGAGATTGTAGAAAAATGGAATTAAAAGATATGTACTTTGTGCAAAAATATTTAAATCCCTGCATAGTTTTTTCCATAGTACACATTTTCTATTAACTTTTAAGACTCATATCATCCCAGATCTCATAATGAAAATACAGCATTACTTTTTCCTGTATGAGAACATTCTATGAGCATCACGGTTATATGATTTCATGAATATTTATTTTTGTTCAACAGTGCATTTCTATCTAGTTTATTTATTTATTTATTTTTGACAGGCAGAGTGTACAGTGAGAGAGAGACTTTCCATTGGTTCATCCCCCAAATGGTCACTGCAGCCAGCACGCTGATCCAAAGCCAGGAGCCAAGTGTTCCTCCCGGTCTCCCATGTGGGTGCAGGGCCCAAGCACTTGGGCCATCCTCCACTGCACTCCCAAGCTACAGCAGAGAGCTGGACAGGAAGAGGAGTGACTGGGACAGAATCTGGTGCCCCGACCGGGATTAGAACCCGGGGTGCCAGCACCACAGGTGGAGGATTAACCTATTGAGCCACGGCGCCGGCCTCTACCCAGTTTAATGAAGAACGATTACTTCCCTTTTTCCACGTCAGACATGTCCAAGGAACAAAGCAGGACTAATGACTGATCTGTTTTTTAGCCCATTTCTGTCATTTAATCTTGCACATTTGCTTTAAAATTTCTTTGACTTACCAGAAACAAAGGCCAGTTGTCCAAAATCCCCCTCATTGTCATGTTTGTTCTGGATTCTCTTAAGTTGTCCTTGAATATTTTATTCTATACTCTGAAAATCCTTCAGAAACACAATTTTAAAGTGAAATCTTTCTAAGTTCAAATTAAACATGGCATACTCCAAACTTCTAAGGAAACAAACAAAAATTCCCAGACCTATGCAAAGTGTAAATAAGCAGAAGATATTTTTAAATTTCTTTTGTTAAACTAACATTAACATCAATGAAGAGGCAAGTGGACCAGGATTTAAAAGCAGCCCTTTCATAAACAGAGATACAAATAGGCTAAGCAAAGTATTATGAAATAATAAATGAAATCATGTATGAAAATATAATAAACTACAAGCAAGAGATAATTAAAAATATAAGATTTGTTAATGTTACCAAGTCATCTAAACAGGTGAAAAATACAAAAAGGAAATCACGTGATCAGTTAGATTACATGTTGAAAAGCATTTAATAGAATTCTGCATCTAGTGAAAAAATACTTGCTATCAGTAAAAATAAACAAACAAAAAGTGACTTCCTCAATCTGGTCAAGAACAAAGGGAACCTACAACGAACAACACAGCTAATACAGGACCACTGACAGCTTTCTTCCCTGGAAGTAAGCCTGGATCAGGAGGCTGCCACTATTTATCTTCAACTTCCTACTGGAGGGTCGTCAGGGAGATAAAATGGCAAAAAGTAAATCAAAGGTGTAAAGATAATTTCTAAGGAATAAAACTGTCATATAGTATGACACTTACATAGAGATAATTCATAAAAATCTAAAAAAATACAAATAATAAACAAATGTAATGAGATTACTAGAAAGATTTCCACTACTTACTAAGTACCAGCAAGAGATAAAAAAAATATTAAAGGGCAAGAAGCAGAGTAGAAAACAAATATCTACAAGAGATAAAACGATTATATTATGTAATAATTGTAAACATTCACAAGATAAACATCAAAACCACCACAAATGACACACAGAGAAATGAGTTACAAATATGAAGAAAGGGAAAAGGCCCAGAAGCCAATAAACAGCCAATACTCTCTACCTCACCCTAAGCAGGTTACTGCAGCCTCAGGTGGGATTCTCCCAGGAAGACCTGTGGGGAGGCAGGAGGGTCCCAGCAGGTGGCAGGATCCCGCTGGTGAAAGGGTGCAGCCCTGGGGGAGGCCCTTGGCCCCTGAACCCAGGCCTCGCCTCTCTACCATCTGGAGCGGCCTGGAGTTCCCGTCCCTGCTGTAAAGATGCTGATTCGTTGCGTCTTCTGTGTCGTCCATGCTGACGGCTATGCGAGCTGTCCGATCAGACCCGGTGGTGTAAAAAACGTAATCTTGCAGGATTTTGATGTCATAATAGTGCAGTTCTGCCGCGAGAGAGGTCCGAGGAGCGCGTTCTGAAGAAGAGGGCTCAGATCCGCGATGCTGCGGTGCTGGGAGAGCAGCGCGGCGCCGGCGGCGGCACCAGGAACGGGCAGTGCAGCTCCTCCAGCTTCGATTTTATTATTTTTTCAGAGTTATTTTGGCTATCCTAGATTCTTTGCATTTTCATATGCACTTATATCAGCTTGTTACTTTAAAAATAACCAGGTTGCTAAATGAAAGATCTCTGTGAGTGAGATCCCAGCAGAAAGAATGGGCCATCAAAGGAGATACCATTCTCTGAAGGGAGGAGAGAACTTCCATTATGATTATGGCCTTATCTAAATAAGATCGGAATTTGTGAACTCAAGAGGCTTCCATAGCCTTGGCAGCTCAAGATAAGAGCCTTGGGTGATTACTGACATCATAAACAAGACTGTCAATTATTAAATCAACAATGGGAATCACTGTGCACCTGCTTCCCATGTTGGATCTCTGTCCTCAATGTGTTGTACTATGTGAATTAATGGTAAAACTACTACTCAGGCTGGCGCCATGGCTCACTGGGCTGATCCTCTGCCTGTGGCACCAGCACACTGGGTTCTAGTCCCAGTTGGGGTGCTGGTTCTGTCCCGGTTGCTCCTCTTCCAGTCCAACTCTGTGCTGTGGCCCAGGAAGGCAGTGGAGGATGCCTAAGTGCTTGGGCCCTGCACCCACATGGGAGACCAGGAGGAAGCACCTGGCTCCTGGCTTTGGATTGCAGCAGTGCACTGGCTGTAGTGGTCATTTGGGAGGTGAACCAATGGAAGGAAGTCCTTTCTCTCTGTCTCTCTCTCTCTCTCACTGTCTAACTCTGCCTGTCCAAAAAAAAAAAAAAAAAAATCAGGCAGACTTTATTTTTTTTTAAAGATTTTATTTATTTATTTATTTATTTGACAGGTAGAGTTACAGACAGAGAAAAAGAGAGACAGAGAGAAAGATCTTCCATCTGCTGGTCACTCCCCAAATGGCCAGAACTGGGCCAATCCAAAGCCAGGAGCTTCATTCCAAGTCTCCCACCTGGGTGCAGGGGCCCAAGGACTTGGGCCATCTTCCACTGCTTTCCCAGGCCAAAGGAGAGAGCTGGATGAGAAGTGCAGCAGCAGGGACTCAAACTGGAGCCCACATGGGATTATGGTACTGTAGGCAGAGGCTTAGGCCATTACACCACAGTGCCAGGTCCCAGACTTTATCTTGAAACTTAACTTTACTCTGACTGAAGTTATCCCATCTCACAGATATTCATCTGCATGTTCAGGCTGTTGAAACAGGATGTGGTATAAAATGCTAATGGACCACATGATTTGTGAGCTCATTTCCTTTAGCAATAAAATTTTTTGTATGATATGTTATGCCCACTTAGATTGTCCCCAAAGACCACCAAGGAGCCTATACTGTTGTAAAACACATGAGTTTTATTGCAGGTCTGGGCTTGGGTGATCAACTATCACTGATGCCATGGGTCTGGTTGAAAGCTCCAACTTCAGTGAAGGGGGTTTTTATAGGGTTTTCAGAGACAATCTATACATTCTAGCACCATTCAGCAAATCATCTCATTCCATGGGAAATTCAAAGAACATCTCTTAAAACTGATTAGTGCATCCAGCGGCAGGCATGGACCTATTAAAAGTGGTGGGATGGCTTTTGGGGTTGATGCCTTTTAAAATGATTGGCTAAAGTATAGGGTCTGCGCCACTAGGGTATATGTGCCAAACTGCAGGGTCTCAGGATATTATCAATTACCTTAAGTGCCTGAAAAGACACCTGAAACTTTAGGTATCTCCCTGCTATCTGATGATTGGCTGTTGCTAGGTGGGGTTTATTGCAAGGGGAGTTCATTTATTTATTTTTTCTTTCATGAGCTTCAGGGTTCAGGGCTCAGTCAGGCCTGAGTTACAAGATGGAGGCCTATTCTAAAATAGCTGTGCCTTGATCCAGGCTCAGGTCTCTCAGAGATACAACACAGTCTACTCATACATTCACCTATTGAAGAATATCCTGTTTCAAAATTTAGTTTGATTTTTATATTATTACTCATGTGGAAATTTGATTTCTTCAATCATTGCAGTTGGATAATGTTTGCATTATGGATTAGTCCGGATGTATTCTTCTTCTTTGTCTTTTGAAAAGTGTGTAGAATTACATTAGTTTTTCCCACTTTTTCTCCAGTTTTATGGACGTCTTCATCCTGTCACAATGAAATTGATTATGAAAACAGGCTGGTGTTCAGACATCGGGATAGACAAGTGCTTTTGGGAGCTTGGCTCAGGGGCAGTGGTGTGGCTTCTTTATGTTGACACTATCCTTGCTGACAGAGGCCATGCCATGCACTGAGCAGTGCTGTGGGGCCTGCTTCACCATGTCTGAGATTAATTCTAGGCAGCCAAGGCATGAGCCAAAATTTGCATGGAGCTAAGGCCTCACAGCCAGCATGATTCATGTAGTAACCAGTCCTGAAGTGAGCAATCCTCTGCCTGCAACAGGAAGTCCACCAGAGGCACACTCACTGTCCTCTGTGAGACATGGGGAACTCCTGGCCACACTGCCATGGGTCCTTGCCCCTTGTAGAGACTCCAGCTCCAGGATCCACCTCTGTCACTATGGGACTCTCCTTGTTCTCTGCAGTGTGCTGGCAACCCAGTTTCCTGTAACAGAGAATGGGGAGCCATGCTGGGGTCATGCTGAGGTCAAGGTGGTCAAAGTCAGAGGGGCCTCTGGGTCCATGCAGGAGGTGCTGCAGATCCTCAGGCTAAAGTTTTACTGATTTTCAAGTGCAAATGATCTATGGCCTGACCAGAATCACTCCATTTTGTCCCTGATTGTCCTCTATTTTTTTCTAACCAGTCCCACAACTGCTAGCTACTCAAAAACTAATCTTCTGAGAGGTTTTTTGTAAGTTTATTTACATTAAGTACTGGGAAACTTGTTAATATCCCCAAGATAAGCATAATGTTGCTTGCTCTAGCTCCTGTAACAAATGCTTGGCTTTGTAATTAACTTCAAGATATGGTTTTGGCCTTTAGAAGCTTAACCTTGAGCTCCTTCAGGGCAGTATGATTTGGAGAGCACACGCCCCTGTGCAGCCACTGGCTTTTAGAAATAAAAGATTCCATAATTAGGCCCTGAGACTTCAGCACTTATTAATATTTCTGAAATTAATAATCTGTGTGGGTTCTTGCCATGAATTCAGAGACAAATTCTGAATACTGGCTCAAATAGACCAGATGATAAGCTGAGTTTTTAAGCTTTTATTCAGTGAGAGAAACACATAGGAGAGTGAGGGCTCTATCTAAAGGAGAAAGGAAAGTCTGGAAATTAAGTAGGGGCCATACCAAGCAGGGAGCAGGCCAAGAGCTGTGGACTTGTCCTGTGAGGCCCACACCATCGGGGAGGGTGAGGCAATGGTGTTCTTCCACAGGAAGCACCAGGGACAGGCTTCAGTGAACATGTCCACCTTTATTAATGACCATGTACCCTTTCAAAGGGCAGGCAGAAGGGGCATAACTAATTCAGGGCAACCCTAACTCTATAGGATAGAACCAACACTGGCACCAATAAGCATCTCCAATTAGCTTGAAGGTCTCATAGTTAGGGTAGCTTTCCAGGTGGGCCTGAAGCACCCCCAGCAACAGTTTACCTAATTGGCAGAAGGTGGGGGTGGGAGAAAATGTGCCTGAGGCTCCCACCTCCCACCATCAGTCAGGCTAGCCACATGGGCTAGGCAGAAAGTCTCACAGGATCACCCACATCTCCCCCCTTTGTTTTAGGGCAAGTGTGACTCTGCTTAGTGTGGCACAGCAACAAGCCGCAGCCCACAATAAGCTTTAAATTAAATTGAAGAATGCCTAGCATGGGGATTAAGGGCAGGGAGGAAAAGAAGGGCAAAGGGAAAAAGGCCAGGCCCACCATGTTTCAGGCCTTTGTAATTGGCAGGCGGTGCACAGGTATGGGAAAGCAGGGGCATGAGATCACACAGGGGCTGGGGACAGTGTGATGAAGGCATAGCCTTCCAGTTCTCAAGTCTAATGATATATGACTGCCTGCATCATCCCCCCTTCAGAGACTCCATTCCCTTAATCCTAGGGATGTTGAAGGGTGTAGAATCATCACATCTTGTATAGCTGCTTCCTGTTTATGAGGGATGTAGTTCAGGGCCTGCCTGTCCTCAGTCTGGAAGTCTTTGCCTATCTCATCTAACAAATTCTCTTTGTGAGCTGGAGCAATCTTGGTCACCACCAATGTCTGTGTCCCCTGCATGGTCAGTGACTTCCAGAAGTTGTTGAGTTCTGGAACATATGTTTGTTAATTAGTATGAACAAAACTGGAACATGACCAATTGTAAATGGAGTGCCCCTTTAAGATGAAAAGACCACATCCTACAGACTCCCAGATAGTGGGTGGTGGTATATTATAAACCCATTTAGCTTGAGTATAGAGAATTATAGGAACACATTAGGAGTTTTATTGTTAATAATAGAGAGAATCAAAGAGGCAGGTACACCATGCCTGCCTTCAGGCGCAGCACTCTTAATGTGAGGAAAGCAAAGGCTTTACTTTCCTTTTTGCTTAAGATCTCTGGCTTACAGGAATAATCAGGCATGTCTTTTGAATACATCTGTGAGGACTTGCGAGGTAGACATTAATCCTAATTTTACTGAGGTAGTCATGTTCAGTAGCACCTGGTAAGGTCCCTTCCATTTAAGCTGTAGCCCATCTGAAGAGGATCTTTCTATGAATGGCTTGTTCAGGGAAAGGTGCTGAAGTTGGTTTGTAGAGGGTCAGCTTTCAGAGACTGGGTCCAGGGTTTGGCATTTCAGGTTGCTATCCACACAGGCTGCAGAGTGATCTCTGGAAAGCACAAGCAAAATGTTTGCCCATCATTATGAGGGGATCAGGCACCTTCCATTGTTGGGTGGTTGGGTCCCTCCATCAAACCAGAGGCAATTGGGTTGCACCTGTGAAAGGTCTCCAGTGTCTCACTGCTGGTGGCTCTCCAGGGGGTGAGACCTGTAAGAACTTTATGGTGAAAGGAGCAAAGTTAATACACTGATAGTGGGGGTACCGTACTCTCCCCTCTGTTTTTTAAGCATAGTCTTAAGGTCCTGCACGGGAAGTTAGTGCACAGTGACTCCTATGGTTAATTTCACAATTTACACTCTTTTGTGTGCTGTCAGTGATCACCCAAGGCTCTTGACATGAACTGTCTAGGCTATGGAAGCCTTCTGAATCCACAAACTCCATCAATATTTAGAGAAGGCCGTAAGCAAAGTGAAAGTTCTCCCTTTGAAGAGAGTACATCCTTCTTTGATGACCACTTCTTTCCACAGGAGTCTCACCCAGGGAGACTCTCCATGTAGGCACACCTTTTTGCACAAGTGTCCTGACTTTCCATGCCTGAAATGCTCTTGTGGGCTTTTTAGCCAGACCAGAATGCCTTTAGGGATGACTCTGAGGTCATTGAGCATTACTTAGAGCAATTGCCATTCTATGAGTCTGCTGTATGGACTGCTTCCCATGTTGAAGCATTTACTACTCTTTAATTCTGTTGATATGATCACTTTAACAATTAGTGCCTCCTATATGACCAATTTAAAACTTAATGCAGTCAAATACAGTCACTTTTAAACTTAATCATATATATATATATAAATATGTTAAAACTTAAGATGTCACTTTCACCATCTAGCCCAAGGGCCAGATTTGATCAAATCATAACTCCTTTAAAACTCAGTTGTTTTAAACAATTAGAACTTAAGAGGCATTAGGAGAACATAGTAGATTACTTTACAATAACACAGAATCTGTCTCTTTGGTTGTTCAAAAGTCAGGAAATAAAACCTTAAATTTAAGACCTGGTGCATTGAATCAAATCCCATAATTTTAAAGAGTCAGAACTAGGGAAGAAAGAATAGCACCCACATGGGAGACCAGGAGGAAGCACCTGGCTCCTGCTTTCAGATCAGCATAGCATGCTGGCTGCAGCGCGCCAGCCGTAGTGGCCATTTGGGGGGTGAACCAATGGAAGGAAGGCTTTCTCTCTGTCTCTCTCTCTCACTGCCTAACTCTGCCTATCCAAAATAAATAAATAAATAAAAAAATAAAGAAATCAACAAATGACAAAACTGATGAGGATGTGGAAAAAAGTTACCCTGGTCCACTGTTGGTGGGAATGTAAACTGGTGCAAGCCACTGTGAAAGACCGTATGGAGATATCTTACAAATCTGATTATAGGCCTACCATTTGATCTAGCCATCCCACTCCATGGAATTTACCCAAATGAAAAGAAATTAGCATATGCAAGAGTTATCTATAACCCCATGTTCATTGCAGCACAATTCACAATAGCTGAGATCTGGGAACAATCCAGATATCAATCAATTGTTGACTTGATAAGAAAATTATGGTATATACACACTATGGCATACTACTCAGTTATTAAAAAAGAAAGAAAGAAAAAGAAACCCTGTCTTTTGCAACAAGATAGATGAAACTGGAAACCATTATACTTAGTAAAACAAACGAGTCCCCGAAAGACAGATATCCTATGTTTTCCCTGATCTGAGGTAGCTAATAGAGTACCTAAAATGTAATGTATTGGAGTTAGATACACATTTTGAGATTTGATGATTGTTTAGAGCCCTTGTCTCCTCCATTGAGGAACGGTGATTTTTTTTTATTTTTTTTGCTTCATACTATTTGCTGACTTGTTGAACTCTTACTTAGTGTAGGGTTAACTATACAATCATTAAGTAAACTGAAAACAGATTTTGTAAAAGTTAAGTGGGAATGTGAGAGGGAAGAGGAGAAAGGGTTGGACTGTGTGTGGGAGGGAGGGTATCAGGGGAAGTGTCACTTACTTTCATTAGTCTGTATATATGAAATATATCAAACTTATATTAAATAAAATTTTAAAAGGAAATATTTAAATTTCAAAATATTTATACCAATAACAAGGAGAATTTTAAAGGTGTTTATATAATATATATGTGTGTGTGTTTAATTTATGACATTACAATATAAATGTACATATATATAATTTATAATATAAATATATAGAGCAACCTTTTGAAATGTTTATAATGTATTTATCATCAGAAAAGAATAGCTCAGCTTTCTGTAATAATCCAGTTTCTGATCATTACAAGAATGAAGAGTAAGCCACCAAGTTGTAGCTCATAATCTCTGTTTCTCTGTGTCTCCAAGTCTACCAACCTCTAAAATTAAATAAACACACATAATTCTGGGATAAAAATCACATTAAGATCCCACTATTTTCCCGCATAATTTTCAGGAAATATACTAGTATCTAGACACACAGTGGCAAATTTATCTATGTATAAAATATATGTATGTTATATATGTTACATATATTCATATATATATATATATATATATATATTACATTGAGGAGAAAGAATTATTACCCTTGGCTAAAATGGCCCTGAGACACTGTGTACCTGACAGTTTCCAGGGCAACTTACAGAATGTTGGGGGTGATGATGATCTTACAATAAAAGTGAAATCACCATGGCCATGGTACATGACTTTTCTATGCATGTATGTTTTCTCATTTTGGAGTCTCTTCATGTGAATTGATTAATGGCAGAAAAATTTTTTCACATGCATTAAATTGAAATTTTACTGTATGAATTCTCTGATGTTAGTTGATGTTTAATTTCTTGTTTTCTTTTTTTTAAAGATTTTTATTTATTTGACAGGTAGAGTTACAGACAGTGAGAGAGACAGAGATAAAGGTCTTCCTTCTGTTGATTCACTCCTCAAATGGCCACAATGGCCAGAGCTGCACTGATCTGAAGCCAGTAGCCAGGTGCTTCTTCCTGGTCTTCCATGTGGGTGCAGAGGCCCAAGCACTTGGGCTGTCTTCTACTGCTTTCCCAGGCCACAGTAAAGAGCTGGATTGAAGAGGGGCAGCTGGGACTAGAACTGGCACCTATATGGATGCCAGCATAGAAGGTGGAGGATTAACCTATTGCTCCACGGTGCCAGCCTGATGTTTAATTTCTGGCTATGGTTTTTTGAGGTCTGTTGCACTTGAAGGATATCACCTTTTTTGAGTTGCATATTTATGCAAGCCTGAATTCTATGAAAATATACTTCCACATTCATTACACTCCTAAGAAACCCTTTGTGTGAATTTTCTGATGTATAATGCCATTTCTGACAAATGGCTTTTTGTCACACTAATATTTCTGAACTTCATTTTTTTTAACAATTTAATTTTTTTATTTGAAAGACAGAGTTAGAGAGAGACAGAGAAGCAGAAAGAGGTCTTCCATCTGCTAGTTCACTCCCCAGACGGATGCAATGGCTGGAGCTGCAGCAATCCAAAGCCAGGAGTCAGGAGCTTCTTCTGGGTCTCCCATGTGGGTGCAGGGCCATCTTCTACTGCTTTCCCAGGCCATAGCAGAGAGCTGGATCGGAAGAGGAGCAACTGGGACTAGAACCAGTGCCCACATGGTATGTCAGCATTTCAGGACAGGGCTTTAACCTACTGTGCCACAGCGCTGGTCCCAACCTTTCTTCCTTATGGGAGTGCCTATTGTATGGGATGTAATTTCCAGCAAAAGGCTCTGTCACATGGTTATGTTGATTTTGCAAAAAGTCCTTCACGTTCATTATATTCTTAAGTTCTCTCCCTTGTTTGATCTACATGTTATGAGGTATTCCTTCTGACAAAAGGCTTTCCCACATTTATTACAAGATTTCCACCATGTAATAAATTCTCTGATGTTATATTGTGTGATTTTGGCAGAGTTTTCCAACATTCATTCCATTCATAAGGTTTCTCCCCCATGTGAATTCTGATGTTTTATGAGGTGTTACTTATGGATAAAGGCTTTTCCATATGCATTATATCCGAAGTGTTTTCCCCCATATGAATTAGATGATGTGCAATGAGGGCTGAATTATGGGAAAAAGCTTTCCAAGTCATTATGTCCAAAAGGTTTCTCTTCCTGTGCATTTTCTGATGCATTCTGAGATGTGACATTGCCAAGGGCTTTTCTACAGTCACTGCATTCATGAAGTCTCTCCCATGTTATAAATCATAGCTCATATCATACCACAGAATTCACAACATGATTTATAAAGGCTTTTCCACACTTACTACATTCATAAGGTTCCTGCCCTGTATGAATTGTTTTGATATGAGTATAACTTATAGAAAAAGGCTTTTCCACAGTCATTACATTTATGAGGTTTCTCTCCGGTGTGAATTCGCTGATGTTTCCTGAGGCCTGACTTGTGTCCAAAGGCTTTTCCACAGTCGTTACATTTATGAGGTTTCTCTCCTGTGTGAATTTGCTGGTGTATGATGAGGTGTGACTTTCGTCCAAAAGCTTTTCCACAGTCATTACATTTATGAGGTTTCTCCCCTGTGTGAATTCGCTGGTGTATGAGGAGGTGTGACTTTTGTCCAAAGGTTTTTCCACAGTCATTACATTTATGAGGTTTCTCCCCTGTGTGAATTCGCTGGTGTATGATGAGGTTTGACTTTTGTCCAAAGGCTTTTCCACAGTCGTTACATTTATGAGGTTTCTCTCCTGTGTGAATTCGCTGATGCATGATGAGGCTTGACTTTTGTCCAAAGGCTTTTCCACAGTCATTACATTTATGAGGTTTCTCCCCTGTGTGAATTCGCTGGTGTATGATGAGGTCTGACTTTCGTCCAAAGGCTTTTCCACAGGCATTACATTTATGAGGTTTCTCCCCTGTGTGAGTTCGCTGGTGTATGAGGAGCTCTGACTTTCGTCCAAAGGCTTTTCCACAGTCATTACATTTATGAGGTTTCTCCCTTGTGTGAATTCGCTGATGTTTCCTGAGGCCTGACTTGTGTCCAAAGACTTTTCCACAGTCGTTACATTTATGAGGTTTCTCTCCTGTGTGAATTCGCTGATGTTTCCTGAGGCCTGACGTTTGTCCAAAGGCTTTTCCACAGGCATTACATTTATGAGGTTTCTCCCCTGTGTGAATTCGCTGGTGTATGATGAGGTCTGACTTTTGTCCAAAGGATTTTCCACAGTCATTACATTTATGAGGTTTCTCTCCTGTGTGAATTCGCTGATGTATGAGGAGGTTTGACTTGTGTCCAAAGGCTTTTCCACAGTCATTACATTTATGAGGTTTCTCCCCTGTGTGAATTTGCTGGTGTATGATGAGGTTTGATTTTTGTCCAAAGGATTTTCCACAGTTATTACATTTATGAGGTTTCTCCCCTGTGTGAATTTGCTGGTGTATGATGAGGTTTGACTTTTGTCCAAAGGCTTTTCCACAGACACTACATTCATGAGGTTTCTCCCCTGTGTGAATTTGCTGATGTTTCCTGAGGACTGACTTTTGTCCAAAGGCATTTCCACAGTCATTACATTCAGAAGGTGAATTAAAACTGAGTGATTTTCCACAAGGTTTACATGTGTAAAGTTTTTCCCTTGTATTTAGTCTCTGGTTTATTGCAAGATGTGACTGGTGAATGACAGGTTCAACATACATAATGTACTTATAAAATTTCTTTCTTGTGTGAGTTTGTTGATGCATATTGAGGCTAGAATTTTCATGGATAGCTTTTTCTATTTGCGTTGCTTTTCCAAAAGTGACAGTTGACTTATTACAGTTTTCTGCCATATGAACCCTCTCAGATTTACAGAACATCTTTCTTGTGAAGACTTTTGCTTGTCCAGTGGGTCCAAATGGCTGCTTCATGATGTGAATATTGTCAAGCTGGCTAGGAGGCTCACAGAACTGGAGAGATTTTCCAGGTATCTTAGTGTTATCAAATTTCTCTCCAGCCTGTAGTTGATCAGGCCCACTGGGGGGATACACAGCGTGACATTTATTGCATTCCTCAGGCTTCAATCCTGAATAGATTCCCTTTTTAATAATCAGTGTTGGAACATGGCTTGAATTTAAACTAAGTGTTTTTCTTAATTCAATTCTCTTGAGAGATGATGTCTTGTTATTTTTCATAAAATCCTGATTCAGATTTTTGTCCTGACTTTCCTGGTTGATCCTAATCAGGTCATCCCTTTTCATGACCACTGAAATGAGAAAAAAGCAATCATGTCACTGAATCACATGTAACTGTTTCTCCTGCCATACTCATGTAAAGGGAATGAAGTTACTTGTAATCCAAGTGGCATAAGATGTTCACAAAATCAGTATGAGGTACTTATATGTGACCATTATATGGTTTTTCTCCTTAATACATTAATATACCATGAGGTTTCCCAATGTTCAAACATGATCCTTTTTACTATGGGAATTTGTTAAGGATGGTAGAATGACATTTGTGCTATGATGTGTGGGATGCCTGCATCTCAAAACAGTGTCGGTTTGAGCCCTGGCTACTCTGCTTTCAGTACAGCTCTCTGCCTATGTAAACTGGAAGGAAGCAGATAATGGTTCATGTGCCTGGGAACCTGTGAGAAACCAGGGAAGACTAGAGGGATTCTAGAGTTTTGGCTTCAGACTAGTTAGACCTAAGTGTTGCAGGCATCTGGGAAGTGAGCTAATAGAGGACCTCTTTCTCTCTCTCTCTCTTCTCTCACTATCACTCTGCCTTTCACAAAGATGAAATAGCTATAAAATATTTTAAAGAATGGGCAAATATTTAATAAAAATATTCACCCACTACCTAGCAACCATTTTTTTCCTTGTGCTTTTTCTCCAGTTTATTTTTATAAAAATTGTGTGCTTTTTGCTTCTCTGATATCTCAACCATAAACATGAAAAAGTTTTACTGATCATTTACTTGCAGGTGGAGAAGAGTGAAATGTGCCTGTACTTTAAGCAGGACAACATTTAAGGAGTAGGATTTAAATCTATGAGTGTCTCATGCTCAGTCTTCCTAGGTAAACATCATTTGTGGGATTTTTCAAATGAAAAATGACTTTGTCTCTACTCTATGACAGCTTCCCCAAATTCCTAAGGACACCCAACACCTTCAGCTTCTCAGAAGTACAACAGGTACAGAAAATTCCCAATATACCACTTTAGTTAAACACTCCCAATCAGTTTGAAGAATTTGTTTCTGCAAACCGGGAATTGCTCATCTTTGAAAAGTGTTTTCTAACTCATTCTGAAATCATCAGTGCTGGTTACCTCCTCTAAATTCTTTCTAGAAACATTCCTGTGTGATAATTTGAATTTCTGGAGGCTTTTGATCAGTTGCCTCCTATTTTCACTGAAAGCTTCATTTCCTATGCTTTTCTTATCTTTTTGTATGCTTATTTTTCAATGATACTGAAAAATAAGAGAGAAATCATACTTCAAACTCCACCCTTAAAGAAATCTGAGCCACTCAACATAACCCCATGAGGCTACTTGACCTTGGGTCTCAAAATCTCAGTATTTTCTTGGTGAGTCTAGGATCACTTATTTTCATGTTTTATGTAAGTTCATGCTTAGTTTAGGATTTCTTTTTTTTTCAAAGATTTACTTTATTTGAAAGCTAGAATTATAGAGAGAGAGACAGAGAGAAGTCTTCCATCTGCTGGTTCACTCCCCATATGGGTACAACAACCAATGCTGGGCCAAAATGAAGTTAGGAGCCAGAGTGTCTTTCTTGTCTCCCACATGGGTACAGGGGGCCAAAGACTTGGGCCAACCTCTGCTCTTTTCTCAGGTGCATTAGCAGAGAGCTGGATTAGAAGGGGACTAGCTGGGACTTGAACTGGCACCCATATGCAATGCTAGTGCTACAGGCTGGAGCTTTAACACACTGCACCACAGTGTCATTCCTAGCTTCATAATTTCTGATGTCACAGCACAGAGGCTTACTCATGACCATCTTTTATTTTTAAAGATTTATTTATTTATTTGAAAGTCAGAGTTACACAAAGAGAGGAGAGGCAAAGATAGAGTAAGGTCTTCCAACCAATGGTTCACTCCCCAATTGGCCACAATGGCCAGAACTGTGCTGATCTGAAGCCACAAGCCAGGAGCTGCTTCTGGGTCTCCCTCAGGTGCAGGGGACCAAGGACTTGGACCATCTTCTACTGCTTTTGGAAGTGGAGCAACTGGGTCCCAAACTAGTGCCCATATGGGATGCTGGTGTTTCATGCTAGGGTGTTAATTCACTGTGCCACAGCACCAGCCACATGACCATCTCTTAGCATTTACTTATTTACTTACTTGAGAGTCAGAGAGACAGAATGAGAGATAAAGACAGACTGAAAAAGAGGTTTGCCAACTGTAGGCTTATTCCTCAAATGTTTCCAACAGACTGTAATTTTCTTATTTATTTGAGAGGCACAGAGGAAAAAAAAGAAAGAGACTAAGAGAGAGTTCACATTTATTGATTCAATCCTGAGCAAGTTCTATGCCTGGGCAAAATCATGAGTGGGAACTCAATCTGAGCAATGAGTTAGAAATAAGTTTCTGGGGGCTGGCATTGTGGCATAGCATAAAGCCACCACCTGCAGTGCCAACATCACTTATGGCCACCAGTTCAAGTCCTAGCTGCTCCACTTCTGATCCAGCACTCTGCTATGGCCTGGGAAAGCAGTAGAAGATGGCCCAAGTACTTGGGCCCCTGTACCCATATGGGAGACCTGGAAGAAGCTTCTGGCTCCTAGCTTCAGATCAGTACAGAACCAGCCACAACAGCCAATTGGGAAGTGAACCAGTGGATGGAAGACCTCTCTTTCTCTCTCTGCCTCTCCCTCTTCTCTCTCTCTGACTTTCAAATAAATAAATAAATCTTTAAAAAAAAAAAAAAAAAAACAGAAACAGCCTGGCATGGCAGCTCAATAGGCTAATCCTCTACCTGCGGCACCAGCACACCAGGTTCTAGTCCCGGTTGGGGTGCTGGATTTTGTCCCAGTTGCCCCTCTTCCAGGCCAGATCTCTGCTGTGGCCCAGGAGTGCAGTGGAGGATGGCCCAGGTCCTTGGGCCCTGCACCCGCATGGGAGACCAGGAGAAACACCTGGCTCCTAGCTTTGGATCAGCATGGTGTGCCAGCCACAGCACACCGGCCATGGTGGCCATTGGAGGGTGAACCAATGGCAAAAGGAAGACCTTTCTCTCTGTCTCTCTCTCTCACTGTCCACTCTGCCTGTCAAAAAAAAAAAAAAAAAAAAAAAACCACAGAAAAATTAATCCTAAAAAAAAATAAGTTTCTGTATGTTGCCTAATTAACAAGCACTGAAGGAACTAATAAGTGCATGAAGGAAAAGGTATGAAAGTGTAGAGAAGGACAAGTTAGAATCGGGGGAATGTATCAAACCTAGATAAAAGCCTTAATAACATCAGAAAATGACTGGATTTTTTTTTTTGAAATCAAAGAACATCTTCACTAAGAACAAAAGTTAGGAAGATACTGGTATCTCTAAATGCCTGTGTCTGATGCACAAAACCAGCTGTCATCAGGAGTAAGGCTTGAGAAAAATTCATGGAAAGAACACCAGTCAACATCTGCACACTTTCTGCCTTGGCCTCCCTGTCTCTTATGTGCAGACTGACCTGAAAGGCTCAGATTCAAGCATTCATCCACGATCCATGGCTCTTCTCCTTGCTCCAACTTGAAGATTAAGTCAGGTTTGGTAATGCAGTGCCCTATTAATGGAAACAAAGTAAGACTTTGTAAAATCACTATCTTGGGTTATTTAAAGGACTACAGCTTGGTTCAGGAGCTATGCAACAAATGTTCCAATTTGAATCTTTTGTTAGATGGTAGATATTCGGATTATTCATGGACTCAAATTCTAATCCTGCCCAATATTAAACATTATAAAGTGTTCCCTTATTTGTCAAATAGCAAGAAAATGTTATCACTGGGCATGTGATGGGTGTCACTCACCCAAGGAGAACAGGCTGCTGTAGGTCTCCAGCATCACATCTCTGTACAGGATTTTCTGAGCATTGTTCATTTTCTGCCATTCCTCCCATGTAAAGTACACAGCCAGGTCTTCAAATGCTGTCATCACCTATAATAATACACTTCTAGTCAACATGTTAACTCTGTCACAAAATAAACACTGACAGTTGTGTATGGATATGAAGGAAAAAAGGAAGGATATGGTTTCACATTAGACTTGTGGAGTGTTTAGAAAGCCACACGGAGCATTCAACAGAGTCAAACCCATGATCTACAGGCTGTGAGACATGCCCAAGCTGGAGGGAACCAGGAGGTTCAAATCACAAAGGCCACATCTGTCAAGGGGAATTGCACAGCAGGCTAGAAGAGGGGCAATACTGACTCTTGACTGGGCAATGTTAAGGAGAAGTATGTAGAAGCATTGAGAAAAAAGGCAAGAAACCATCAGTGAAACTACGATGGGAATGAACAGAAAACAATTTCCAGGAAAACACCATGCATATCATTTCCAATATGTCAAAGAAAAAATATATTAAAAGACAGGGCAGACATTTAGCTTAGTGTTGTTTATGATGCCACCTCAGAGTGTCTATGATTTCCAATGCCAGCTCTAGTTTCTAGCTCCCAGATAATGCAAACCTGGGGAAGCAATGGTGATGTCACCAATGAAGGAGGCCTAGATTCTATTCCTCAATCCTGGCTTCAGTCCTGCCCCACCTGTTTGGTATGGTTATCTAGGAAGTGAATTAAAGTATCAAAGTTCTCTATCTCTCAGTCCATCAACTTTTTTCTCTATCAAGCTAATAAATATTTTTTTAAGTAAAAGAGAAAATACAGGTAAGATAAAGAATACAAATTAGCTTTTGCCCTTGTCTATGATTATTCTACTGATAAACAATTGAAATAACATTATACCTAATTAAAGTGAAAGCAATGGAAATACTTGCCCAAAGCATTCAAATGATAAACATTTGAAATGACATTATACATAATTAAATGAAAGCAATGGAATTTTTTGCCCAAAAAGAGAACCTGGGAATGTCTGCAGTACAATCTGCATTTGTGACTCACTGAGAAAAATGCTTAGAGATTCGTTTCAGAACCTGCAATAGTCACCAGAATTGTGATCCAGCAGGCTAAGCCTCCACCATCAATGCTGGCATCCCATGTAAACAGAGGACTTGAGTCCTTGCTGCTCCACTTCCAATCTAGTTCCCTGCTAATCTGATTGAAAGAGCAGTGAAAATGGCCTGAGTATTTGGACCCTTCCACCAATGTGGGAGACCCATGGAGTCCCAGGCTCCTGGCTTTGGCCTGGCCCAGTCCCAGCCATTGTGGGCATTTGGGGAATGAACACTAGATAGAAGATATATCCTTTTGTCTCCCTGTCTCTCCCAATCTCTGCAAGTCCACCTTTCAAATAAATAATCTTAAAAAAATAAATGAGCCTCCAGTAGATTCTTTTCTCCACACATTCCTTATCCTATTCCAGAATCCAATTCAGCTTCTCAAAGGTATTAAGGACTCTATTACTCTAACAATTTGAAAACAAACTTATCTGTGTTTTAGCACTAGGTAACTCTTCCTCTTGCAGAATGCTAAGTGTTTACTTCATAGGTAGCACTAAAACACTGTTCAGTACATCATCTATGTGTAGAATGTTTCAGACATGACCCCAAAAATGTAGCATATTGTGCTTAGTTTCAACTCAATTCATGTAACAAATATATATTTTGCTATAGCAACAGAAAGAGACCAAACTGCATTATTATAGATGACAGTAATGTTTCATAATCATGCCAAATTCATAATTCATTTCTGTATATTCTGTGAGAACAAATTTTATGTTTATCTTTCTATTTTAAAATTTTGTAAAGATTTATTTATTTATTTGAAAGTCAGAGTTACACAGAGAGAGGAGTTGGCTGCAATGGCTGGAACTGCACCAATC
Organism: Oryctolagus cuniculus; assembly: GCF_964237555.1. Taxonomy (NCBI): domain Eukaryota; kingdom Metazoa; phylum Chordata; class Mammalia; order Lagomorpha; family Leporidae; genus Oryctolagus; species Oryctolagus cuniculus. The sequence goes on from NW_027208295.1 coordinate 75,227, forward strand.
TGAAGCCAGGAACCAGGAGCTTCTTCTGGGTTTCCCACATGGGTTCAGGGGCGCAAGGACCTGGGCCATCTTCCACTGCTTTCCCAGGCCATAGTAGAGGGCTGGAGCAGAAGTGGAGCAGCCAGGTCTCAAACCGGTGCCTATATGGGAAGTCGATGCTTTAGACCAGGGCATTAACCCACTGAGCCACAGAGCCAGCCCCATATTTTCCATTTTAATTAACTAGTATACTGGGACTGGCACTGTGGCTAGCAGGTAAAGCCACTGCCTTCAGTGCTGGCATCCCATATTGGTGCCAGTTCAAGTCCCAGTGGCTTCACTTCCAATCCAGCTCTCTGCTATGGCCTGGGAATTCAGTAGGAGATGGCCTAAGTCCTTGGGCCCCTGAACCCATGTGGGAGACCCAGAAGCTCTTCAATTCTAGCTTTGGACCAGTGCAACTCCGGCCACTGTGGCAAACTAGGGAGTGCACCAGCAGATGGAAGACTCTCTCTCCCTCCCCCTCTGCCTCTCTGTAACTCTGACTTTCAAATAAATTAAAAAAAAACTAAAAAAATAAATAAATAAACTAGCATTAAACACCTAAAATGAGTACTGACAAGCTGGGGAATAATTAAAAAAAAAAAAAAAACACTTACAGGTGATATATTAATTTTCTTTCCTCTTAGAAACATGTGGAGGACCCAGAATCATACCTGGGAGAGAAGGTGAATGGCAGGAGTTCAAAGAAAACTCTAGAGGCCAACGCTGTGGCATAATGGGTAAAGCTGCTGCCTTCAGTGCCAGCATTCCATATGGGTTCTGGTTTGAGTACTGCCTCCTCAACATACAATCTAGCTTTCTGCTATGTCCTGAGAAAGCAGTGGAACATGGTCCAAGTCCCTGGGCCACTGCACCTGCATGGGAGACCCAGAAGCTCTTGGGTCTTGGCTTTGGATCGGCTGAGCTCCAGCCTTTGCAGTAATTTGGAGGGTGAGCCAGCAGATAGAAGACTTTCTCTCCCTGCAACTCTTTCAATAAATAAATGAAATCTTAAAAAAAAAAAAAAAAAAAAAAAAAACCTCTGGTTTCCTTCTGCACTGAACATTGGGGAAAAAAAAGGATATAATAGAATGAATAAAGAATAATAAATACATTAACCAAGAAAACATCAGCTTCACTGTGGAGGAATAAACCTCTAAAAATAGAAATACATAGGAAAATGCATCCACCTATATTAAGTAGCAGAGATTATACAGAAGTTAGCATTGGTTTAACAAAAGCATTATCTACAAATTTTGTAAAATAATAATGTGAAAGTAAAAAGAAAAGTTGAGTGTTCAAATGAATAAGGTTATCAGAGATAAACATTATGTTGTTATTAAAGTTTATACTAAAGAAATTTAACAAATACACATAATGCATATTTAATGCAGTGCACTTTACCAGTAATGATTCCAAGTAGCACCTTTCCCTGTATTCATCCCTTCACAAAACCCTGGATTGGGGCTGGCACTGTGGCCTAATGGGTAAAACTGCCACCTGCAGACTGGCATCCCATATAGGCACTGGTTTGATTCCCAGCTGCCCCACTTCTGATCCAGCTTTCTGCTATGCCCTGGGAAAGCAGTAGAAGATGGCCCAAGTCCTTGGGCCCCTGTACCCATGTGGAAGACCCAGAAGAATCTCCTGGATCGTGGCTTTGGATTGGCACAACTCTGGCCATTGCAGTCAACTGGGGAGTGAACCAGCAGATGGAAGAGCTCTCTATCTCTCTCTCTGCCTCTCCCTCTCTCTGTGTGTAACTCTTTCAAATGAATAAATAAATATTTTTGAAAAAGACCATGAATTTCACCATTTCAATTGATTTACCCCATGAGATACCAGTAAATGTGATAGAAATAGACAATTTGTTAAAATATTTATTTATATGAAAGAGTTACACAAAGAGAGAAGGAGAGGCAGAGAAGAGAGAGAGAGAGAGAGAGAAGGAGGAATAAAGAGAGGTCTTCAAACTGCAGGTTCACTCCCCAGATGGCTGCAATGGCTGGAGCTGTGTAGATCCAAAGATATGAACCAGGAGCTTCTTTCAGGTCTCCCACAAGGGAGCAGGGGCCAAAGGACTTGGGCCATCTTCTACTGTTTTCCCAGGCTGTAGCAAAGAGCTGGATCAGAAGTGGAGCAGCCGAGTCATGAACTGACACCCATATGAGATGCTGGCACTGCAGGTGGTGTCTTTACTTGCTATGTCACAGAACCAGCCCCAGAAATAGACAATTTGTAAAGTATTTGCCTTCTCAGCTTTTCTTTTTCTGACAGTTATCTTCTGAAAAACCCTGGGGCCTGCCTGTTGAAGAGATAGTATGTAGGCTGGTGCCATGGCTCACTAGGCTAATCCTCCACCCGTGGCACTGGTATTCCAGGTGACAGTCTCAGTTGGGGTGCTGGTTCTGACCCAGTTGCTCCTATTCCAGTCTGCTCTCGGCTGTGGCCTGGGAAGGCAGTGGAGGATGGCCCAAGTGCTTGGGCCCTGCACCCACAAGGGAGACCAGGAGGACGTGCCTGTCTCCTAGCTTTGGATAAGCACAGCATGCTGGCCATAGCAGCCATTTGGGGGGTGAACCAATGGAAGGAAGACATTTCTCTCTGTCTCTCTCTCACTAACTCTGCCTGTCAAAAAAAGAAAAAAGAGATAATATATAGCCAAGATTCACCACAAACCCCAGACACTTAAGTGAAGCCTCAATCAGTTCCCCAAATGACTAAACTCTCATTTCTGCTCCTGGACTGATCATAGGAACTGCCCAGTTGAGTACAGCCCATAACACAGAGTCTGAACTGCAAATCAAATGGCTATTTGTTAAGCCATTGTGTTTTCTGATTTGTCCTACATCAAATGCTGATATATATCAGTAAGTATGGCAGAAAGTTGAATTACATGCAAACTACAATGCATACAACTTCAAAATTTCATTTGGAAGTTCCCATAAAACAGGGCCAGCATTGTCACATAGCAAGTAAACCTGCCGTCTGCAATACAAGCACCCCATATGAGCACTGGTTCATGTTCTGGCTCTTCTGCTTTTGATCCAGCTTCCTGCTGATGGCCTGAGAAAAGCAATGGAAGATGATCCAAATACTTGGGCAAATGCTACCAATGTGGGAGATCCAGATGAAGATCTTGGTTCCTGGCCTCATTCTTTCCTGGCCCTGCTCAATGCAGCCATCTGTGATGTGAACAAGCAGAAGGGAGATCTCTCTGGGTCTCTCCTCTATATACAATACTTTCAAATAATTTTTTTTAAAAAAACTTGAATAAAAGCTCCTATAAACACAATCTTTGCCTATCAATTAGACCTTAGAAAAGCTGCTGATACAAAAAAAAAAAAAAAAAGTCCTGGGATTCATAAAAATAAATTATCTGGAGACCATAAGGTTGTTCTTCACATTTCGGCTTATATATGGTCATTGTGTTCTTTTGGTTTAAATTTTAAGAAGCTTATTATCATATGAAATCTAATTTAATATACTTTTACTATCTCAGAAGGCAGGATAAAGGTTCACAGTAATTTTCTGTAGCTGCATGTATACTGCATGTTGTTCAAGAAGAAATTACTGAAAGGGAGGAAATTTTTATGATATGCTTTTTGTTTTTTTTAAAGATGTATTTATGTGAAAGTGAAATTTATGCAGAGAGCGAGAGAGAGAGAGAGAGATCTTCCATCTGATGGCTCACTCTGCAAATGGCTGCAATGGCCGGAGCTGCACCAACCAAAGCCAGGACCCAGGAGCTTCTTCCAGGTCTCCCACATGGGTGCAGGGACCCAAGGACTTGAGCCATCTTCTACTGCTTTCCCAGGCCATAGCAGAGAGCTGGATCAGAAGTGGAGCAGCCAAGTCTTGAACCTGTGCCAATATGAGATGTGGGCACTTCAGGCCAGAGCATTAACCTGCTGTGCCACAGCACCAGCCTCATGATATGCTTTTTGAAGTCATACACTCCAAACATAGCATTAGTAGCAAAAGGAAAGACATGCTCATGAAAGTTTTCTAAAACAGTACTATTTGAATTGGTGACAATTTCTGAAATGGATCTGAAAAATAAATGTTTTTTAATTAACTGTGGCAAGATAGAGAACATTAGGCAGAAGTTAAGGTGCTGGGTATTTACAAATCATGTGACACTACACAAAGCACTTTTCTCCTGAAATACAATTTATTTCATCTTTTTTACAGAGATCCTGGCAAAACTTCCTTGAGCTACCAAGAAGGACTATTAGAATACAGGGGGCAGGAGTCCTCCAAGATGGTGGAATAGGGAGGGAGCACACTGATAGTCCAGGAAAAGATAGTTTAATAAAAGTGGAGATACTGTAGTTTCAGGGAAGAGTTAGGGGAAAAAACTGCAGAAGGAACTCTTCCAGAACTAGTGGGACATGGTGGACCCATGTGGAGGGTACGGGTGCCCATGGCTCAGGACCCAAGCTGCTGAGTCTACACGCCAGTGCTGGAAAGGGAGGTGAGGCAAAACCTCAGTAGCCCAAGACACTGGCAGGGAAGTCGCAGGAAGAGCCTAGAGGGAATGAGGCTTAAAGCCCTGTGGGGGAAAGACCACTAGGCTAACTAAAAGACTGAAATAAAATAAATAAAATAAAATAAAATAAAAGGGACCAGTATGGACATGATTCTCTCTCTCCACTCACCTTACAAAGGTGAGCAAGACAAAGAGCAGGCACCATTTTGGACATATGTAAAAGCTGTGCTACCTCAGGGCTGTGCCCGCCCTCAGCCAAGCAGAAAAACCTGACTCTGGTGCGAGAAATAAAAGGAGGTTAGGACCTAGTGATGTGTGGGAGCTTATGAACTGTGACTGTGAAAAAAAACAAAAACAAACTGAGGGTGTGTGAGAGAACTCGTGGAGTGCCTGAGATGTAAGTACTCTTAGGAGACGCCACAAACTTGGTAACCTTGGAAACCTGGTGGAAGACTTCAGGGGAATCTGAGCTTACACTGAGGACTGCACAGATCCTTTGTGTGGTCCTTGGGACAGAGCAGACAAATATTATACCCACAGGGGCCAGAGCTCAGACACTGCCTGCCTTCAATTCCACTCAGCTGTGTGGAATTACTTACCTTCTTAATAAAAAATAAAAATAAAAAACCAGAGAGAAGGAGAAAAAATTTAATATGCCTAACCTGGGTGTGTCACCCTTAACCCTGAAGAATCAAACAGAGCTCTCTTGCCACACCCATCACAAGCCTCTAAGGATCCATCAAAAGCAGACAGTCCACTTAATTGAGTCATAGTATAACAAGAAAAACCACAACAGCAAAAAAAAAAAAAAAAAAAAAAAAAGAAGAAGATAAAGAAGAAAACCAAAGAATATCTCCATAATGCCAAGCAAGAAATGCAGAAACTGAGGAAACAAGAACAAGGAAGACATTATGATGCCCCCAAGTGAACAAGACACCCCAAGCCAAGATGAGAAGATAGAAGAAATGCAACATATGGATTTCAAAAAATATATGAAAAGAACACTTAGAAGTTCTCAAAAACAAATTCTTGAACTACAGAAATCCTTACTGGACAGGGTAGAAAATCTCTCATGAATATGAAATCTTAAGGAAAAATCAAAATTAAATGAAGCAATTAGTAGAACATGAAATTGTGATAGTGAAGAGAAATCAAAATGAAATGAAGAATTCAATAGATCAAATGACAAATGCATTTGAGAGCCTTAAAAAGAGAGACTACTGGACTTAGAAGACAGAGCACAGGAAAGCATACAGTGAAACCAAAGAAAAGAAGAGGAAATTAGAAATCTAAAAAATATTGTTGGAAATCTACAGGATACTATTAAAAAAGCCAACATTCAGGTTCCAGGAGTTCCTGAAGGCATGGAGAGAGAGAAAGGCCTTTTTAGTGAGATACTAGTAGAAAACTTCCTGAATTTGGAGAAGGACAGAAACATCCTAGTACAGGAAGCTCATAGAAACCCTAGTAAACATGACCAAAAGAGATTCTCGACATAACACATTGTAATCAAACTCACTACAGTGAAACATAAACAAAAGATACTAAAATGTGCAAGAGAGAAACATCAGATTACTCTCAGAGGATCTCCAATCAGACTCACAGCTGACTTCTCATCCGAAATCCTACAGGTTAGGAGGGAATGGCAAGATATAGCCCAGGTACTAAGAGAGAAAAATTGCCAGCCCAGAATATTATATCCTGCTAAGCTCTCATTTGTGAATGAAGGTGAAATAAAGACCTTTCATAGCAAACAGACATCGAAAGAATTTGTCACCACTCGTCCAGCCCTGCAAAAGATGCTTAAAGATGTGTTACACAGAGAAACACAGAAACATGGCCATAAATATGAAAAAAGGTAAAGGAAGAAAATCTCCCAGTAAAAGATCACAGGAATTTCAAAGCATATATTAGAAATATCTTTGGGAAAATGGCAGGGCAAAGTTACTACTTATCAATAGTCACATTGAATGTTAATGGACTCAAATCTCCAGTTAAAAGACACAGACTGGCTGAACGGATTAAGGAAAAAAACCCATCTATTTGCTACCTACAAGAAACATATCTTTCCAAGCCGGTGCTGCAGCTCACTAGGCTAATCCTCTGCCTTGTGGCGCTAGCACACCAGGTTCTAGTTCCGGTCAGGGCGCCAGATTCTGTCGGGTTGCCCCTCTTTCAGGCCAGCTCTCTGCTGTGGCCTGGGAGTGCAGTGGAGGATGGCCCAAGTACTTGGGCCCTGCACCCCATGGGAGACCAGGATAAGTACCTGACTCCTGCCATTGGATCAGGACGGTGCGCAAGCGGCGGCGACCATTGGAGGGTGAACCAACAGCAAAAGGAAGACCTTTCTCTCTGTCTCTCTCACTGTCCACTCTGCCTGTCAAAAAAAAAAAAAAAAAAAGAAAAAAGAAAAAAGAAAAAGAAACACATCTTTCCAACAAAGATGCATACAGACTGAAAGTAAAAGGTTGGAAAAATGTATTCCATGCCAACAGAAACCAAAAAAATAGCAGGTGTAGCCATATTAATATCAGACAAAATAAACTTTAACACAAAAACTGTTAAGAGAGACAAAGAGGGGCACTATATAATGATTAAGGGAACAATTCAACAGGAAGACATAACTATTATAAATGGATATGCACCTTATTACAGGGCACCGGTTTATTTAAAAGATATGTTAAGGGACTTAAAAGGGAGACATAGACTCAAATACAATAGTATTGGGCGACTTCAATACTCCACTCTCAGAAATAGATCAACCCAACAGAAGATCAACAAGGAAACAGCAGATTCAATTGACACTACAGCCCAAATGGATCTAACAGATATCTACAGAACTTTCAATCCTACACTTAAAGAATTTAAATTCTTCTCAGCAGTGCATGGAACCTACTCTAGGACTGACCACATACTAGCCCATAAAGCAAGTCTCCGCAAATTTAAAAAAATTAGAATCATACGATGCAGCTTCTCAGACCATAGTGCAATGAAGTTGGAAATTAGCAACTCAGGAATCCCTAGAGCATATGCAAACACATGGAGACTGAACAACATGCTCCTGAATGAACACTGGGTCATAGAAGAAATCAAAAGAGAAATCAAAAACTTTCTGGAGGTAAATGAGGATAACAACACAACATATCAAACTTATGGGATACAGCAAAAGCAGTGTTAAGAGGAAAGGTTATAGCAATAGGTGCCTACATCAAGAAATTGGAAAAACACCAAATAAATGAGCTTTCAATTCATCTCAAGGATCTAGAAAAACTTCAAAAAACCAGACCCAAATCTAGTAGAAGAGAAATAATTAAAATCAGAGAAGAAATCAGCAGGATTGAATCAAAAAAAAAATTACGAAAGATCAGCCAAACAAAGAGCTGGTTTTTTGAAAAAATAAATAAAATTGACAACCCACTGGCCCAACTAACTAAAAAAAGAAAAGATCAAATCAATAAAATCAGAGATGAAAAAGGAAACATAACAACAGACACCAAAGATATGAAAAGAGTCATCAGAAATTACTACAAGGACTTGTATGCCAGCAAACAGGAAAAACTGTCAGAAATGGATAGATTCCTGGACACATACAACCTACCTAAATTGAACCAGGAAGACATAGAAAACCTAAACAGACCCATAACTGAGATAGAAATAAAGGCCCTCCCAAGAAAGAAAAGCCCAGGACTGAATGGATTCGCTGCTGAATTCTACCAGACATTTAAAGAAGAACTAACTCCAATTTTTCTCAAACTATTCAGAACAATCGAAAAAGAGGGAATCCTTCCAAATTCTTTCTATGAAGCCAGCATCACTTTAATTCCTAAGCTGGAAAAAGATGCAGCACTGAAAGAACATTCAGACCAATATCCCTGATGAACATAGATGAAAAAAACCTCAATAAAATTCTGGCTAACAGAATGCAACAACACATCAGAAAGATCATCCAACCAGACCAAGTGGGATTTATCCCTGGTATGCAGGGACGGTTCAATGTTCGCAAATCAATCAATGTGATGCACCACATTGACAAACTGCAGAAGAAAAACCATATGATTATCTCAATAGATGCAGAGAAAGCATTTGATAAAATACAACACCATTTCATGATGAAAACTCTAAGCAAATTGGGTATAAAAGGAACATTCCTCAATACAATCAAAGCAATTTATGAAAAACCCATGGCCAGCATCCTATTGAATGGGGAAATGTTGGAAACATTTCCACTGAGATCTTGTACCAGACAGGGATGCCCACTCTCACCACTGCTAGTCAACATAGTTCTGGAAGTTTTAGCCAGAGCCATCAGGCAAGAAAAAGAAATTAAAGGGATACAAATTGGGAAGGAAGAACTCAAACTATCCCTCTTTGCAGATGATATGATTCTTTATCTAGGGGATCCAAAGAACTCCACTAAGAGACTATTGGAACTCATAGAAGATTTTGGCAAAGTAGCAGGATATAAAATCAATGCACAAAAATCAACAGCCTTTGTATACACAGGCAATGCCATGGCTGAGAAAGAACTGTTAACATCAATCCCATTCACAACAGCTACAAAAACAATCAAATACCTTGGAATAAACTTAACCAAGGATGTTAAAGATCTCTATGATGAGAATTACAAAATCTTAAAGAAACAAATAGAAGAGGATACCTAGAAATGGAAAAATCTTCCATGCTCATGGATTGGAAGAATCAATAGCATCAAAATGTCCATTCTCCCAAAAGCAATTTATAGATTCAATGCAATAACAATCAAAATACCAAAGACACTCTTCTCAGATCTGTAAAAAATGATGCTGAAATTCATATGGAGACACAGGAGACCTCGAATAGCGAAAGCAATTTTGTGCAACAAAAACAAAGCTGGAGGCATCACAATACCAGATTTCAGGACATACTACAGGGCAGTTGTAATCAAAACAGCATGGTACCGGTACAGAAACAGATGGATAGACCAATGCACCAGAATAGAAACACCAGAAATCCAAACATCTATAGCCAACTTATATTTGATCAAGGATCCAAAACCAATCCCTGGAGTAAGGACAGTCTATTCAATAAATGGTGCTGGGAAAATTGGATTTCCAAATGCAGAAGCTTGAAGGAAGGCACCTACTTTACACCTTACACAAAAATTCACTCAACATGGATTAAAGATCTAAATCTATGACCCAACACCAGCAAATTATTAGAGAGCATTGGAGAAACCCTGCAAGACATTGGCACCGGCAAAGACTTCTTGGAAAATACCCCAGAGGCACAGGCAGTCAAAGCCAAAATTAACACTTGGGATTGCATCAAATTGAGAAGTTTCTGTACTGCAAAAGAAACAGTCAGGAAAGTGAAGAGACAACTGACAGAATGGGAAAAAATATTTGCAAACTACACAACAGATAAAGGGTTAATAACCAGAATCTACAAAGAGATCAAGAAAGTCCACAACATCAAAACAACCCACTTAAGAAATGGGCCAAGGACCTCAATAGACATTTTTTCAAAAGAGGAAATCCAAATGGCCAAGAGACACATGAAAAAATGTTCAGGATCACTAGCCATCAGGGAAATGCAAATCAAAACCACAATGAGGTTTCACCTCACCCTGGTTAGAATGGCTCACATACAGAAATCTACCAACAACAGATGCTGGCGAGGATGTGGGGAAAAAGGGACACTAACCCACTGTTGGTGGGAATGCAAACTGGTCAAGCCACTATGGAAATCAGTCTGGAGATTCCTCAGAATCCTGAATATAACCCTACCATACAACCCAGCCATCCCACTCCTTGGAATTTACTCAAAGGAAATTAAATTGGCAAATAATAAAGATGTCTGCACCATAATGTTTATTGCAGCTCAATTCACAATAGCTAACACCTGGAATCAACCCAAATGCCCATCAACAGTAGACTGGATAAAAAATTATGGGACATGTACTCTATAGAATACTACACAGCAGTCAAAAAAAAAATGAAATCTGGTCATTTGCAACAAAATGGAGGAATCTGGAAAACATCATGCTGAGTGAATTAAGCAAGTCCCAAAGGGACAAATATCATATGTTCTCCCTGATCTGTGACAACTAACCAGGCACCTAAAAGGAAGCCTGTTGAAGCGAAACGGACACTTTGAGAAACAGTGACTTGATCACCCCTTTTCCTAACTATTGATGAACAACTTAATACTTTATCCCTTTTAGTACTTGTTTGTTCTACTTAATACTTTGGTTGAACTCTTTAATTAACACACAATTATTCTTAGGTGTTTAACTTTAACTGAAAAGTGGTCCTTGTTAAATATAAGAGTGGGAATAAGAGAGGGAAGAGATGTACAATTTGGGACATGCTCAAGCTGACTTGCCCCAAATGGTAGAGTTAAAAATGTGCCAGGGGATTCCAATTCAACCCCATAAAAGTGGCATGTACCAATACCATGTCACTAGTCAAAGTGATCAATTTCTGTTCACAGTTGATCATAATGATAAGATTAAGAGTCAACGGGATCACATAAGCAAGACTAGTATCTGCTAATATTAACTGACAGAATTAAAAAGGAGAGAATGATCCAACATGGGAAAACAGCAGTCTAGCCTCAGAATCAGCCCTTAAGGCATTTGGATCTGGCTGAAGAGCCCATGAGAGTATTTTAAGCATGGACAGCCAAGACACACTGGAAAAAAAAAATTAAAAAAATAAGAAATAAAAGCCTAAATAAAAGATCCCTGTGAGTGATATCTCAATGGATAGAACAGGCCTTCAAAGAAGGAGCTACCTTTCTCTGAAGGCAGGAGAGAACTTCCACTTTGACTATGACCTTGTCTAAATAAGATTGGAGTCGGTGAACTCAAAAGGCTTCCACAGCCTTGGCAACACATGACAAGAGCCTAGGGTGATTACTGATGCCATAAACAAGACTGTCAATAGTTAAATCAACAACAGGAGTCACTGTACACTTACTCACCATGTAGGATTTCTGTACTTAATATGTTGTTCAATGTGAATTAATGCTGTAACTAGTACTCAAACAGTACTTTACACTTTGTGTTTCTGTGTGGGTGCAAACTGTTGAAATCTTTACTTAATATATGCTAAATTGATCTTCTGTATATAAAGATAATTGAAAATGAATCTTGATGTGAATGGAATGGGAGAAGGAGCCAGAGATGGGAGGGTTGCAGGTGGTGGGGGGAAGCCATTGTAATCCAAAAGCTGTACTTTGGAAATTTATATTTATTAAATAAAAGTTAAAGAGGAAAAGAATACAGTGGGCAGAAGCATAGCCCAGGTACCAAGTATATAACAGACTAGATTTTACAGACCTCCATTTCTAGAGATGCTGATAGTGGAATGATGTAATGGGCATGTGGCAGGAAGCAATGCAAATAGTGACTCTCAGATTGGAGAGGTTATCCCTCCACTCCAGGCTGCACCCTTAAGACCCTTGTCTTTCTAATCCACTCACAACTCTCTTTTGAATGCTGGTCCAGGACTTCTATTACTACCAAGTTTTGAAAACTAATGGGTGAGGTAACGTAATATCAAGCACATCTTGTTCACTCTGGTCAGTATGACCCATAACTGCTTGAACCATGCAACTAGGATCTTTACTTTTTAATGACTCTTGTCTCTGCTCTGAGCCTTAAGGTGTTATCTCAGAGAGCTTTAAGTTGTATTCTGTTAGAAAAGATTCCTATTTATTGAGCTCCCTTCTTCAAATGCCATAAAAACTTCTCACTTCCAAAGGAAATGGGACTGTTCCCCAGTACCCAAACTTCCATGTTCCCAGAAACTGTTTATTGTATAAGTTCTGTAACCTTGAATGAGTAGCACTGGGAAGGCTATACAGTGCAGGAAATGAGAAACTTCATTTAAGGAAGATACACCAGAAACCCCATAAATGCAATTGCAACACAGTGTAAGTCAGAGTGCACACATTTCACAGTGAAGACATTTCACTAGTATTGTTGCTATACTCATCTTAAAGATGAGTAAACAGTGACAGAGGTGCAACCTACATTCAGCTCATGTACAATTCAGCTCAAATGGTCTGAATACCCATCTCCATCCCACAGCCATCTTGTATGAGACTAGTTGTCTACAGAAATTTTAGAACCCCTTTCTGTATACCTGGAGACCCACTGGTCTTCTGTCAGACACATCATCTTCTCTTTTTTAAAAAAGATTTATTTTTATTTATTTGACAGGCAGAGTTACAGAAAGGCGTAGAGACAGAGAGAGAGGTCTTCCATCCGCTGGTTCACTCCCCAGATGGCTGCAACCAAGCTGTGCCAATCCGAAGCCAGGAGCCAGGAGTTTTTCTGGGTCTCCCACATGGGTGCAGGGGCCCAAGGACTTGGGCTATCTTCTACTGTTTTCCCAGGCCACAGCAGAGAGCTGGATCTGAAGAGGAGCAGCCAGGATTAGAACCGGCACCCATATGGGATGCTGGCACTTCAGCCCAGGGCGCTAACCCACTGAGCCACAGCGATAGCCCCTCATCTTCTGACAAAAAAAAAATCCTTGAAAATCCAACATTATTCATTCCTTCTATGACTTTGGAACTGAGGATCTACCACTGGTATCCCTTCCTGAACCAGCCAAGGTCTATAGGGTGTATCTGAAAGAGAGATTATAATGCCTCCAATCTACAACTGCACCTATGCCATCAAGAGACAGGAACCTGCCCTGCTCTCCAAAGTTCCCTTTACCCCCACACTAACATTCACGGACATAGAAACCAATCACACAGTCCTTGAGCAATATGAGGACAGCTTCAGGACCAGAAATTCTCTAAAGATGGTGGGAGTGGTTGCAATAGCATATGCTGAGAAGGAAAACAAAGGAGATTTTCCATGATCTTTCCCTGTTGACATCATGGGCTGATGAAGCTACTTTCCCTGTAAAACAGTGCACAGCTCCATTAGAAAGAAATTTGCTGGAAAATCAACCTCTTAGGATACAGCGAGGATACATAAAACTTGTATAACCATATGAAGTGCTCGCATAATATTCCAATTCCTCATTAATTCCTGGCTTGGCAAATATATTTGAAAGAAACATACTATAACTTGGCCGGCACCATGGCTCACATGGCTAATCCCCCACCTGCAGCGCCGGCACCCGTGTTCTAGTCCCAGTCGGGGTGCTGGATTCTGTCCCGGTTGCTCCTCTTCCAGTCCAGCTCTCTGCTGTTTCCCAGGAGTGCAGTGGAGGATGGCCCAGGTCCTTGGGCCCTGCACCTGCATGGGAGACCAGGAGGAAGCACCTGGCTCCTGGCTTTGGATCAGCACAGCGTGCCAGCTGTGGCGGCCACTTGGGGTGTGAACCAATGGAAAAAGGAAGACCCTTCTCTCTGTCTCTCTTTCTCTCACTGTCTAACTCTGCCTGTAAAAAAAGAAAAGAAAAGAAAAGAAAAGAAACATACTGTAAGTCGAGAAATTAAAATGTGGAAAGAATTTTTGGAAATTGTCTTTATATATATAAATATTTTTTAAATTCTCATAATTAAATTGTGGTTCTAAAACCTCAAATACTTCTACAGATACTTAGAAAAAACCTCCAAGGACTCTCTTTAACTTTAGTGTTTAGGGGGCGGAGCCAAGATGGCGGAATAGTGAGGGCACGCACCGATAGTCTGGGAAAATTTAGTTTAATAAAAGGGGAGTTACGGTAGCCTCAGAAAAAAGAACCAGGAAAATATTACAGAGGAAACTCTTCTGGATCAAGTAGCCGTGAATCGGAGGACCTACTGGGAGAACAAGGTCGCCCACCGCGCGGAAGCCGAGCCGCGGGACCGAGCCGCCCAAGCCACAGGGTCTGCGCGCCAGTGCTCGAAGGGGAGTGCGTGCCACACAGACAACAGTGGGGAGACTTGGGACGTCCAGGGCTCCGAGTCCACACATTGGCGCTGGAAGGGGAGCGGACCTGCGTGGAGAGCGTGGGAGCCCACAGTTCGGGACACCAGCAGCAGACTCAAAATACCAGCGCTGGAACACGAGGTGAGCCAAACCTCAATAGCCCGAGACACCGGCAGGCAAGTGGAGAGAGGAGACTAGAGGGAACGACCCCCGGGGGGGGAAACTTCACCAGGCTAACTGGAAGAGAGAGAGGAAAAAAGAAAAAAGGTGACTGGTACAGACACAGGTTTCTCTCTCTCCGCTCACCTCTCAAGGGCGAGCAAGACAAAGAGCAGGTGCCATCTTGGACATACGTCATAAGCAGAGCGACCTCAGGTCTGCTCCGGCCCTGAGCCTAGCAGAAAAACCTGACTCTGGGAGGGGCAAATTAACAGGAGATTAGGACCTTGTAAATTTGTGGTGCTACTGAACTGAGACTGTGAAAAAAGAGACGGTGGGGGAGAGAACTCACGGAACTCACGTGAGCACTCTCCAGAGATGCTACAATTCTGTAACTTTGGCAACCCAGTGGGAGACTGAAGGAGAATTTGAGCCCACTCTGAGGGCCAAACAGATTCCCTGTGTGGTCCTTGGGAAAGAGCTTCTGATCTCTGGCTCCTGTGGGTATATCATTTGCCTGCTAACTACCTCCAACTTCGTACAGCTGTGCAGAATAACTTCCCTTTTGAATCAAAAAAAAAAAAGAAAGAGAGAGAGAGAGAGGTTTACCACGCCTAACCTGGGAGTGTCACCTTTGGCACACCAAACAGAGCTCTCAGGCCACACCCATCTCAAGCCCTAAGGCTCCATCAAAAACAGATAGTCCACTTAATCTAGAGTCATAGTATAACAAGAAAAAGCACCACAGTGAAGAAACCAAATATCTCCAATATGCCAAATAACAAATGCAAAAACCAAGGTAATAAAAACAAGGAAGTCACCATGAAGCCATCAAATGAAAAAGACACCCCAATTCAAGATTATGAGGATGATGACATAGAAGAAATGCAAGAAGCAGATCTCAAAAAATTGATAAGAACATTAAGAAGTTCTCAAAAACAAATTCTTGAACTACAGAAATCCTTAATGGACAAGATAGAAAATCTCTCTCGTGAAAATGAAATATTAAGGAAGAATCAAAATGAAATGAAACAACTAGTACAACAGGAAACTGGGATAGTGACTGAAGTGAAGAATTCAATAGATCAAATGAAAAACACAATAGAGAGCCTTACAAACAGAATGGGTGAAGCAGAAGAGAGAATATCGGACTTAGAAGACAGAGAACAGGAAAGGATACAGTCAGACCAAAGAAAAGAAGAGGAAATTAGAAATCTAAAACATATTGTCGGGAATCTTCAGGATACTATTAAAAAACCCAACATTCGGGTTCTAGGAGTTCCTGAAGGCATGGAGAGGGAGAAAGGATTAGAAGGTCTTTTTAGTGAGATATTAGCAGAAAATTTCCCAGGTTTGGAGAAGGACAGAGAAATCCTAGTACAGGAAGCCCACAGAACCCCTAATAAACACGACCAAAAGAGATCCTCACCACGACACGTTGTAATTAAACTCTCCACAGTGAAACATAAAGAAAAGATCCTAAAATGTGCAAGAGAGAAACGTCACATTACTCTCAGAGGATCTCCAATCAGACTCACAGCTGACTTCTCATCAGAAACTATACAAGCTAGGAGGGAATGGCGAGATATAGCCCAGGAACTAAGAGAGAAAAATTGCCAGCCCAGAATATTATATCCTGCAAAGCTATCATTTGTGAATGAAGGTGAAATAAAGACTTTTCATAGCAAACAGAAATTGAAAGAATTTGTTGCCACTCATCCAGCCCTGCAAAAGATGCTTAAAGATGTGTTACACACAGAAACAAAGAAACACGGTCATCAATATGAAAGAAGGTAAAGGAAGGAAACCAAGGAAGGAAAGCTCACAGCAAAAGATCACAGGGAATTCAAAGCATATATTAGAACTTATCTTTGGCAAATGGCAGGGCAAAGTTACCACTTATCATTAGTCACATTGAACGTGAATGGCCTGAACTGTCCAGTTAAAAGACACCGACTGGCTGATTGGGTTAAGGAACAAAACCCATCTATTTGCTGCTTACAAGAAACACATATTTCCAACAAAGATCCATACAGACTGAAAGTGAAAGGCTGGAAAAAGATATACCATGCCAACAGAAATGAAAAAAGAGCAGGTGTAGCCATCTTAATTTCAGACAACATAAACTTTACCACAAAAACCATTAAGAGAGACAAAGAGGGACACTACATAATGATTAAGGGATCAATTCAACAGGAAGATATAACAATTATCAATGTATATGCACCTAACTACAGGGCACCAGTTTATCTAAAAGATTTGTTAACGGACTTAAAGGGAGACTTAGACCCCAATACAATAGTACTGGGGGACTTCAATACTCCACTCTCAGAAATAGACAGATCAATAGGACAGAAGATCAACAAGGAGACAGTAGATTTAAACGACACTATAGCCCAAATGGATCTAACAGATATATACAGAACTTTCCATCCTACAGCTAAAGATTTTACATTCTTCTCAGCAGTACATGGAACCTTCTCTAGGATTGACCACATACTAGGCCATAAAGCAAGTCTCAGCAAATTCAAAAGAATTAGAATCATACCATGCAGCTTCTCAGACCATAAAGGAATGAAGTTGGAAATTAGCAACTCAGGAATCCCTAGAGCATACGCAAACACATGGAGATTGAACAACATGCTCCTGAATGAACAATGGGTCATAGAAGAAATCAAAAGAGAAATCAAAAACTTTCTGGAAGTAAATGAGGATAACAGCACAACATACCAAAACTTATGGGACGCAGCAAAAGCAGTGTTAAGAGGAAAGTTTATATCAATAGGTGCCTACATCAAGAAATTGGAAAGGCACCAAATAGATGAGCTTTCAATTCACCTCAACGATCTAGAAAACCTACAGCAAACCAGACCCAAATCTAGTAGGAGAAGAGAAATAATTAAAACCAGAGAAAATCAACAGGATTGAATCAAGAAAAACATTACAAAAAATCAGCCAAGCGAGAAGCTGGTTTTTTGAAAAAATAAACAAAATTGACACCCCATTGGCCCAACTAACTAAAAAAAGAAGAGAAAAGACCCAAATCCATAAAATCAGAGATGAAAAAGGAAACGTAACAACAGACACCACAGAAATAAAAAGAATCATCAGAAATTACTACAAGGTCTTGTATGCCAGCAAACAGGGAAACCTATCAGAAATGGATAGATTCCTGGACACATGCAACCTACCTAAATTGAACCAGGAAGACATCGAAAACCTAAACAGACCCATAACTGAGACAGAAATTGAAACAGTAATAAAGGCCCTCCCAACAAAGAAAAGCCCAGGACCAGATGGACTCACTGCTGAATTCTACCAGACATTTAAAGAAGAACTAACTCCAATTCTTCTCAAACTATTCAGAACAATCGAAGAAGAGGGAATCCTCCCAAATTCTTTCTATGAAGCCAGCATCACCTTAATTCCTAAGCCGGAAAAAGATGCAGCACTGAAAGAGAATTACAGACCAATATCCCTGATGAACATAGATGCAAAAATCATCAATAAAATTCTCGCCAATAGAATGCAACAACACATCAGAAAGATCATCCACCCAGACCAAGTGGGATTTATCCCTGGTATGCAGGGATGGTTTAATGTGCGCAAGACAATCAATGTGATACACCACATTAACAGACTGCAGAAAAAAAACCATATGATTATCTCAATAGATGCCGAGAAAGCATTTGATAAAATACAACACCCGTTCATGATGAAAACTCTAAGCAAATTGGGTATAAAAGGAACATTCCTCAATACAATCAAAGCAATCTATGAAAAACCCACAACCAACATCCTATTGAATGGGGAAAAGTTGGAAGCATTTCCACTGAGATCTGGTACCAGACAGGGATGCCCACTCTCACCACTGCTAGTCAATATAGTTCTGGAGGTTCTAGCCAGAGCTATTAGGCAAGAAAAAGAAATTAAAGGGATACAAATTGGGAAGGAAGAACTCAAACTATCCCTCTTTGCAGATGACATGATTCTTTATTTAGGGGACCCAAAGAACTCTACTAAGAGACTATTGGAACTCATAGAAGATTTTGGCAAAGTAGCAGGGTATAAAATCAATGCACAAAAATCAACAGCCTTTGTATACACAGACAATGCCATGGCTGAGGAAGAACTTCTAAGATCAATCCCATTCACAATAGTTACAAAAACAATCAAACACCTTGGAATAAACTTAACCAAGGACGTTAAAGATCTCTACGATGAAAATTACAAAACCTTAAAGAAAGAAATAGAAGAGGATACCAAAAAATGGAAAAATCTTCCATGCTCATGGATTGGAAGAATCAACATCATGAAAATGTCCATTCTCCCAAAAGCAATTTATAAAGTCAATGCAATCCCAATCAAGATACCGAAGACCTTCTTCTCAGTTCTGGAAAAATTGGTGTTGAAATTTATATGGAGGCACAAGAGACCTCAAATAGCTAAAGCAATCTTGTACAACAAAAACAAAGCCGGAGGCATCACAATACCAGATTTCAGGACATACTACAGGGCAGTTGTAATCAAAACAGCATGGTACTGGTACAGAAACAGATGGATAGACCAATGGAACAGAATTGAAACACCAGAAATCAACCCAAACATCTACAGCCAACTTCTATTTGATCAAGGATCTAAAACCAATTCCTGGAGAAAGGACAGTCTATTCAATAAATGGTGCTGGGAAAACTGGATTTCCATGTGCAGAAGCATGAAGCAAGACCCCTACCTTACACCTTACACAAAAATCCACTCAACACAGATTAAAGACCTAAATCTATGACCTGACACCATCAAGTTATTAGAGAGCATTGGAGAAACCCTTCAAGATATTGGCACAGGCAAAGAGTTTCTGGAAAAGACCCAGGAGGCACAGGCAGTCAAAGCCAAAATTAACTATTGGGATTGCATCAAATTGAGAAGTTTCTGTACTGCAAAAGAAACAGTCAGGAGAGTGAAGAGACAACCGACAGAATGGGAAAAAATATTTGCAAACTATGCAACAGATAAAGGGTTAATAACCAGAATCTACAAAGAGATCAAGAAACTCCACAAAAACAAAACCAACAACCCACTTAAGAGATGGGCAAAAGACCTCAATAGACATTTTTCAAAAGAGGAAATCCAAATGGCCAACAGGCACATGAAAAAATGTTCAAGGTCATTAGCAATTGGGGAAATGCAAATCAAAACCACAATGAGGTTTCACCTCACCCCGGTTAGAATGGCTCACATTCAGAAATCTACCAACAACAGATGCTGGCGAGGATGTGGGGCAAAAGGGACACTAACCCACTGTTGGTGGGAATGCAAACTGGTCAAGCCACTATGGAAGTCAGTCTGGAGATTCCTCAGAAACCTGAAGATAACCCTACCGTTCGACCCAGCCATCCCACTCCTTGGAATTTACCCAAAGGAATTTAAATTGGCAAACAAAAAAGCGGTCTGCACCCTAATGTTTATTGCAGCTCAATTCACAATAGCTAAGACCTGGAACCAACCTAAATGCCCATCAACGGTAGACTGCATAAAGAAATTATGGGACATGTACTCTTTAGAATACTATACCGCAGTAAGAAACAACGAAATCCAGTCATTTGCAACAAAATGGAGGAATCCGGAACACATCATGCTGAGTGAAATAAGCCAATCCCAAAGGGACAATTACCATATGTTCTCCCTGATCGGTGACAACTGACTGAACACCAAAAAGGAAACCTCCTGAAGTGAAATGGACACTATGGGAAACGGTGACTTGATCAGCACAGCCCTGACTGTTAACGAACAACTTAATACATTATCCCTCTTAGTAGTTTTTTTGTGTGTTCTACTTAATATGACTGGTTTAATTCTGTAATTAATACACAGTTATTCTTAAGTGTTGAAATTTAACTGAAATGTGATCCCTGTTAAACATAAGAGTGGGAATAAGAGAGGGAAGAGATGTGCAATTCGGGACATGCTCAAGCTGACTTGCCCCAAATGGTAGAGTTAAAAACAGACCAGGGGATTCCAATTCAATCCCATCAAGGTGGCATGTACCAATGCCATCTCACTATTCCAAGTGCTCAATTTCAGTTCACAATTGATCATAATGAAAGGACTAAGAGTCAAAGGGAGCACATAAACAAGTCTAGTACCTGCTAACACTAACCGATAGAATAAAGGGGAGAGTGATCCAACATGGGAAGTGGGATACTCAGCAGACTCATAGAATGGCAGATGTCCTAAATAGCACTCTGGCCTCAGAATCAGCCCTAAAGGCATTCAGATCTGGCTGAAAAGCCCATGAGAGTATTTCAGGCATGGAAAGCCAAGACACTCTGGCAAAAGATCTCTGCGAGTGAGATCCCAGTGGAAAGAACAGGTCTTCAAAGAAGGAGGTACCTTTCTCTGAAGAGAGGAGAGAACCTCCACTTTGACTATGACCTTGTCTAAACAAGATAAGAGTCAGAGAACTCAAGGGGCTTCCATAGCCTTGGAAACTCATGACTGGAGCATAGGGAGATTACTGATGCCATAGACAGGAGTGTCAATTTGTAAAGTCAACAACAGGAGTCACTGTGCACTTACTCCTCATGTAGGATCTCTGTCCTTAATGTGCTGTGTATTGAGATTTAATGCTATAACGAGTACTCAAACAATATGTTTCACTTTGTGTTTCTATGGGGGTGCAAACTGTTGAAATCTTTACTTAATGTATACTAAACTGATCCTCTGTAAAACAAAAAAAAAAAAAAAAGAAAGAAAGAAATTATCAACTCCCAACTTGACTCTCACTGGGATTAACATGACAATAGGTCTGATCTGATTTCATCATCATTTAAAAAAATCATCTATTATTTTTCACTTTATGTTTCTGTGTGGGAGCAAACTGTTGAAATCCTTACTTAAGGTATACTAAGCTGATCTTCTGTATATTAAGATAATCGAAAATGAATCTTGATGTGAATGGAAGGGGCAAGGGAGTGGGAAAGGGGAGGGTAGTGGGTGGGAGGGACGGCATGGGGGGGAAAGCCATTGTAATCCATAAATCGTACTTTGGAAATTTATATTCATTAAATAAAAGTTAAAAAAGAAAAAGTAAAAAAAAAAAATAAAAAAAAAACTTTAGTGTTTAAAGAAGAAAATAATATCCTGAATAAATCATTTTTAATCCTTTAAAATGATGCTTGATCTTACCTATTAAAATAATTTGTGGACCATCAATGGATCATATTTTACAGTAAAATAGTAATAATTTGGTACATTAATATGGCTGGAAAACAGGGTGAATGCCTTGAAAAATCTTTGTGAATATTCTTTACCCAAAACATCCTGAAATTCATCTATCTATCACATCCAGTTATCTGTATATTTTTAACAAAGCTATATTTTAAAAAACACTGCACTTAAGTAGTAGTTTCTGACACAAATTAGGCAAGAGACAAATATTAGGGTGTCACGGAGCTCCTGCTTTTACTCCTCCCACGGCCATCTTGTATGAAACTAGTCTAATGAGAATGGCCATGAAATTATAGACAAACTCTTGAGGATTTGAGTGATGGTCTCATGGGCCATTGACTGTTGGCCCACAGCTACTGGTCATTTTTTCTATGTATAGTGTATGAATTGTGCCATGCAAATGCCTGTATCAGCAATTATCTGGTAATTGCCTTTCAGTGACTTCATTCTGCAAATTGAAGGACCTCAGTCTTGAACTTCAATCTTACATAACTTCACCTCAGACCCAGAATAAAATTATTACTTAGTTCCCAGCATCATACAGTGTAAACAGAAAATGAAGTTGTAGGCATCAAACAAGAATAGTATCATGAAATAGTGAATTCCCTTGTCCTTTCTAAAAATTATTGCTCCCTATAGTGGTAGCCACACACTTCTGACAGCAGGAGTTGCTGATTTTAGAATTATGCTGGAAAATTCTGTGGGGATTCCTGAGAAGAAAGTGGGAAGGCAGCACGCAACACTCAATTGTTGTTGATTGATCTTTTACAATTCATTTTCTCTCACTGATTTTAAATACACCTTTGTTTTTATTTGACAGGTAGAGTTATAGATAGTAAAAGAGAGACAGAAAGGTCTTCCTTGTGCTGGTTCACTCCCCAAATGGCCGCTGTCACCAGCGCTGCATTGATCCAAAGCCAGGAGCCAGGTGCATCTTCCTGGTCTCTCATGGGGGTACAGGGGCCCATGCAATTGGGCCATCCTCCACTGCCTTCCCTGGCCACAGCACAGAGCTGGACTGGAAGAGGAGTAACCAGGAGTAGAACCTGGTGCCCATATGGGACACCAGTGCCACAGGTGGAGGATTAACCAAGTGAGCCATGGCACCAAACCCTAAATACACCTTCTGACCAGCATTTCTAATTTCAAGCACTTAGAAATAGGAGCTCTGACACTTGATTTTACTAAATCAATAATGAAAAAATATAGTCCCTAAGATATAAAGAGAGTGAGGATCACAGACTGAAACTAATTCAGGATCCTACAAGGACTAAATTTGAGGTCAAGCTTGAGCTACTTATCACTAATAGAAGCAACCAGTGTTATCTGATCAAGTTTTACTAGATGGGAATGGTATCCCATATTTGTGCCAGTTTGTGTCCCAGTCTCTCCACTCCTGATCCAGCTCCCTGCTATTGAACCTGGGAAAATAGCAGCAAAAGATGGCCCAAGTGTGTGGGCCTCTGCCCACACCACAGTGCCAGCCCTAAGAAGTCTTAAAAACCTAAAGAAAGAAAATGTATAATATATCAACTATAGTTGTATATAGGTATAAATTTCTGAAAAGTACATAATTTCATCCTTTTTGTCATCTAAAACTTATTTGTAAATTATATAATTAAAAAAAGATAAAAAGACATTGATTCTTATGTCTCTTCAGCATAAGACATCAACTTTTCCAGGTTCTAGATGCACTTATTCACAGATTTTCATAGAAGAAATCAGTAATGTGGCTCAAATAACAGTCTTACCCAGGGAATCCCCCTAAATTTAAACAGGGTGCTAATATCATTTTAGAAAAGTTCCAAAATATGTATCAGAAGAAAAAAATTATTTATTTGGTACATCTCATTTTAACTATAGTATTACCTAAATTTCCAATAGTCAGATGTCCTCAAAAATTCCCACAGGTGGGAGAGATGGCCTAACACAGCGAGTAATTATTAAAATAAAAATTTTAAGCTACAACTTAACTAGGGAAAATAACACTCCACAGGTCCCAAACTAAAATAATTAAGATGACATAATAAAAGGAAACTCAATGTCTTCATGCATTAAAATGTATTACATTAAACTTAATAAACAAAAAGGTGATTATTCCAGCTGTTTCCCACTTGGCAGCCCAATTTTACCTGTTGAATCTGGAAAAAAGTAAATGGCATCTCATGGTAGATTACTAAAATCTTAATGCTATATGCCATTATGTTCACCATACTTTATATCTAATATTAACATATCTCATGCCTCTTAGTAGATAAATGACCTGTCTTAACTATTACAAAAGTGGCAAATGTGTTTTTGCTCAAAGCTTTTCCAACAGCTCCTCAGTCTAGTTTGCCTTCACTTTGGAAAGACACTTTTTCTAGGGTATACATGAGCATCTCATTGATTTGGCCATCAAACATAATTTTTGCAAAGAATTTAACTGTACCCAGCTTTTATCAGGAGCACAAGAATATATCACATTGATGACTTCCTCCCTTCATGAGACTATTTGACACACTTGTGAAGAACATACAATGCTAATACCTTTTAGCCCTTCCTGGGTTTTGGTGCAATGCATGCCTCATTTAAAAAATTAACTGTCATGGATGCTACAAATCAGTCCAGCTTATATCCCCCTCCTTCCAATGAAAAGTCAAATTGAATTCTGTAGGCACTATCCTTAGTGCTCTCAGTGACTTCTTCACTCATGGAGATCATATGCCTTCTAAATTCTCTGGATCATTTGTGATATCCACTACTTCTCAAGGGCTGTGATGCAAGGAATAACCTCTCTTGGAACCTTGCTATGTGCCAGTAAAATTAAATTAGATTTCTATTAATTGTGCTAGACTGGAAAAACAGTCACCTACACACCTTGAGCCTGTGATTCTCCAAACCTTGTTATCTAGTAGGACTTTGGCCATGGATATAGAACAGTAAAACATGAGAATGGCTACTAAGGCCTCCTTAATAGATGATGGACCCAAACTTGGCATACTCCATTTGGCTTCCAATGTCTGCTGTCTATGTCCAGATGCCAGGGTACAGCAGGAGGTCACTATTCTAACAACAATAAAGAAAAACCATTTAAGTTCAGCTGGACACCATTCTACTGACTGTTGATTTCATTACTATTAATCTGGATGCCTTCACTGGTGACAATCCAGAGACCCAAAGTAGTCACAGCATTATCTGCTAACAAAAGCTTAAACCAAGAATTATGGATTAATATCTGTTATAACACGATTCCTCAGAACCCATCTAGTCCAAACCTTGAGAGTTGGAAGCTGTTATACTTGGCCCACCCATATATAGGACGTTAATTGTGCCAGATGGGCTCTATATCCTTGTACTGCAAGGAAGATGTCATAGATATTGATGCTCCAAACTTATCCAGCTCCCTACTAATGTGTCTGGGAAAGCAGCAAAGGCTTGCCCAAATGCTTGGGCCCCTGAACCCATGTGATATCTGGAAGAAGCTCCTATCTCATGAGATCAGCCTGGTCTAGCCCCAGTCATTGCAGCCATTTTGGAGGAGAACAAACCAGAAGGAAAATCAGTCTCTCCCTTTCTCACTCTAACACTGCCTTTCAAATATATAAATAAATCTTTTAAAATGTAATCATTTCAATAGATTCCTCAGTGCTCAATCATGATGACTTTTACTATCTTAAGGACATTTTCATTTCTTTTTTAAAGATTTGATTATTTGAAAGGCAGAGAGGAGGACGGTGTGCTGCAGTATGCAAAGCTGCCATCTGTTATACTGGCATCCTATATAGGCACCAGTTCAAGTCACACTTGTTCCACTTCTGATTTAGCTTCATGCTAATGGCCTGATAGAGTGGAAGATGGCCCAAGTACTTGGGCTCCTGCCACCCCCATGGGTGACTCAAAAGACGCTCCTGGTTTCAACCTGGCCCTACACCGGCCATTGGAGAAACCACGGGTGTGAAACAGATGATGGAAGATCTCTCTATGTCTCTCTCTCTCTCTCTAACTGTGACTTTCAAATAAAGAAGTAAATAACTTTTAAAATGATTTTAGAAAGGGCAGAGAAACACACAGAAAGTGGGTGAGGAGAGAGAGGAAGAGAGGTCTTGCTTATGTTGGTTCACTCTCTAAATGTTTGCAACAGCTATGGCTGGACCAGGCTCTCAGGTCCCATAATAAGTAGTAGATCTTGCACATAGGTGAAAGGAACTGAAGAATTTGAGCCACTACCCTATGCTTCTCAGAGATATTAAGCAGGAAACTACTATGGAAGTGAAACACTGAAAACTTAGATTAGCACTGCAATATAGAATGTGGGTATCACATGCAATGACCAACAAATTAGAAAACCTGGAAGAAATCAAGACACATGCTAGGTAAAAAAATTGAGCCATGAAGACATATAGAAAACCTAAACAAACCAAAAACCGAAACAGATATTGAATCAGTAACAAAAACCCTCCAAAGAAAAGCCCAAGACCAGAAAGCTTCACTGCTAAATTCTACCAGACTTTTAAAAATAGAACTAATTGGCCAGCACCGTGGCTCAATAGGCTAATCCTCCAGCTGTGGCACTGGCACACCAGGTTCTAGTCCCAGTTGGGGCACCGGATTCTGTCCCAGTTGCCCCTCTTCCAGGCCAGCTCTCTTCTATGGCCTGGGAGTGCAGTGGAGGATGGCCCATGTGCTTGGGCCCTGCACCCCATGGGAAACCAGAAGAGGCACCTGGCTCCCAGCTTTGGATCAGCACGATGCACCGGCTTCAGCGTGCTGGCCACGGCGGCCATTGGAGGGTGAACCAATGGCAAAGGAAGACCTTTCTCTCTGTCTCTCTCTCACTGTCCATGACCTTTCTCTCTGTCTCTCTCTCACTGTCCATGCTACCTGTCCAAAAAAAAAAAAAAAAAAAAAAAAAGACTAATTCCAATACTTCTTAAGCTATTCAAAGCAATTGAAAGAGAAGAGTATTCCCAAACTCCTTCTGTTTGGCCAGTGTCACCTTATTTTCTAAACCAGAAAATGATACAATAGAGAAAGAGAATTAAAGAACAATATCTCTGATAACCACAGATCCCAAAATTCTCAACAAAATACTAGCTAATAAAATCCAACAACAGATCATAAAGATAATTTACCTGGACCAAGTGGAATGTACCTATGGTATGCAGGGATAGTTCAACATATGCAAATCAATAAATGTGATATGTGACACTGGCAAACTAAAGAATAAAAACCACATGATGATCAATAGATGAAGAGAAAGTATTTGATAAAAAACAGCCTTTCATTATAAAAACCTTAAGCAAGTTGGGAATAGAAGGAACATTCCTTATCACAATGAAGGCAATATATGACAAATCTTCAAGCAACATCATATTGAATGGAAATCATGGAAGCATTTCCACTAAGATCTGAAACCAAAGTTGCTCTCCCTCACTACTGCTGTTCAATACACTACTGACAGTTTTAGCCATGGCAATAATGCAAGAAAAAGAAATCAAAGGAAAACAAATTAGAAAGGAGAAAGTCCAATAATTTGTTTGCAGATGACATGATCCTAAATATTGGGAAACCAAAAGATTCCACCAAGAGATTATTGAAACTCACAAGAAAGTTTGGCAAAGTTGTAAAATATGAAATCAACACACAAAAATCAATAACCATTATATACACAAAAATGTCATGGCTGAAAAATAACTTATCAGAACAGTGCCATTCTCGATAACCATAAAATTTTTTATTACCTTGGAATAAATTTAGTCAAGGGTGTGAAAGATCTCTATAAGGAAAATTACAAAACATTAAAGAAAAAAAAGAAAACACAAAAAAAGGAAAAATCTTTGATGTTCATAAATTGGAAGAACAAATATCATCAAAATTCCCATTCTACCAATAGAAATTATTTTTAATTTTACTTTTACAATCATTTATTTATTTGAGAAGAAGTTATAGATAGAGAGACGGAGAGACAAAAAGCAATGCCTTCTAACTGTTGGTTAATTCTCCAAATAGCTGTAATGGCTGGTGCTGGGCTGATCTGAACCCAGGAGCTAGGAGCTTCCTCCTCATCTCCTATGTGGATACAGGAGCCCAAGCACTTGGGCCATCTTCCTCTGCCTTCCCAGGCCATGAGCAGAGAGCTGGATCAGAGGACCAGCTGGGACCCAAACTGGCATCCATATGAGATGCCAATGCCACAGACAGAGGCTCAAACTACTATTCCACAGTGCCAGCCCCTCAAAACCAATTTACAGATTCAACATGATCTCAATCAAAATACCAACAACATTCAGAAGGAAGACCTTTCTCTCTCCCTCTCTCTGTCTATAACTCTACCTGTCAAAATAAAAAAAATAAAATAATTTTAAAAATGAAAGAAATACAGCATCACCTGAAGGTTCAGCAGCATGACAAGTAGGGCCCTGTGGTGGCTTATTACTGGATAGTTGCTCAAGAATTGATCTAAGGGTGTTTGTTGGCAGCCATTGTTTGATCATTATGTATTTCACCAAGGGGGTCATTTATATGCCATGCAAACTAGAATGAAGATTCATAATAAAACTCATGAGTGTCATAAATTTTTTATCAAAATTAACAGGTCAGTTAGGAGCTCTTATTAATAGTTGGGGGCTGGCACTGTGGTGCAGCAGGTTAAAGCCCTGGCCTACAGTGCTGACACACCATATGTGCTCCAGTTCAAGTCCCAGCTGCTCACTTCTGACTCAGCTCTCTGCTCTGGCCTGGGAAAGAAGTAGAAAGATGGCCCAAGTCCTTAGGCCCCTGCACACATGTGGGAGACCTGGAAGAATTTCCTGGCTCCTGGCTTCAGATCAGCACGGCTCTGGCCATTGTGGCCATTTGGGGAGTGAACTAGCGCATGGCAGAGGTCGACTCTCTTTTTGTTAGACCGAACTTGGATGGGACTCAATTATCCCAATGAGAGACTTCAATGATACAAAAGCAAAGAGGTTTATTGTTCTAGCTTGATCTAGGGTCCACTCCTCCAATCATCACAGTGGTCATCTGATGAGGACCCATCCCATATACTTTGTGGGGTTTATATAGAGTTTTCAGAGACATTCTACATATTATAGCACCATTCAGCAAATCATCTCATTCTGCGGGAATTTAAAGAACATCTCTTAAAATTGATTAGTAAATCCAGTGGTGGGAATAGACCTAGTAAAGGTGGTTAGATGGCTTTGGGGGTGATGCTTTTTAAAATGATTGGCTAAAGTGTAGGGTCTAAACCGCTAGGGTGTATGTTCCAAACTACAGGGTTTTGGGATGTTATCAATCGCCTTAATGGCCTAAAAAGACACCTGGAAAAGATTCAGATTCCTTTTGAAGCATTCATCAGTAGCCTCAACCAGTTTTTATTGTCCATTTAATGGCTCCAATAATTTATGGGTACATAGGGCTGATGTTGGCAAGATCCTAAAAACACCCTTTGAACCCTGCTTCAGCAAATGAAAATACAGAAAATATATATTGGAAATAAGCTTTATTAATTTACATACATGAAGAGAAGTTTTTAAAAGGCATACTATTTGGACAGATCATATTACTTTGCTGTAAAATTCTAAATCTAATGAAAGAGTCCAGAATTGTCTAGATTAGAGATTATCTTTTTGTTTTCCTTAAGGCTTATAAAACAAATACAAATGTCCTAAAGTGCTAGATTAACCTGAAAAAATTATGTTCAAAACACAATTTTTATTCATTAGAGTTTAACATTGACAGAAGGGAAAGTCATTCAGTAAAGAGGTAGAAATGCTTTCAGACTTAATATTAAGAATGTTGGTTTCCCAAATGCTTTTTCTTATCCATTCAGCTTAAGGCGAATTGGTATTTGCTGCATCAGCAGTCTGACTGCATGTCTTAGGGAATGAAAAATAGAGGTCTGTAGAGATGCCTGAAGAGTTGGTGCTTTTAAGTTAAGATTCTTCTCAGCTGCTGAGGAGTACGTTCCATCGAGTGCATAACTATGAATGATTCAGAAGATTTATAAGACTTAAGATACTCAGTTGTTAAGTTTATGAATTTTGTGGGAAATTATGGACTTACTGTGTCACCGGAATTTGCTGCGTTAAAAAAAATGAATACAAAGATTCTTTTTAAATAAAACTTAAAAAAGTATAGGCTTGTATTGAACAAGATGTATCTAAACTTCATAAAATGCTGTTATTTTAATACAAAACATACATAAGCATATGTTTTAAACATAAATAATTTATTATGAAAGCTTGTGTTTCTACTCAAATACACTTGTGAAAACAAATTACAATTTATCCCCAAATAATCTAGAATTTCCTAACAGTATCTAACTTAAATAATGAAGGAAAACATCCTAAAACATCTTTTGTTTGTGTGAACTTAATTACAGTACCTTAAATTAGCATTCTCCATCCCAAAGGTTATTAAAAGTTTTGAAAGGGAGATAAACTCCATGAGGTTGTTAGATTTTCTGTTCTAAATTCTTCATGTACTTGGGGCTGGTGATGTGGTGCAGAGGTTAATCCTCTGCCTGTGGTGCCAGCATCCAGTATGAGTACTGGTTCTAGTCCCGGCTGCCCCTCTTCCAGTCCAGTTCTCTGCTGTGGCCTGGGAAAGCAGTGGAAGATGGCCCAAGTGCTTGGGCCCTGCACCCCATGGGAGACCAGGAGAAGCACCTGGCTCCTGCCATCGGATCACCACGGTGCGCCGGCCGCTGCATACCAGCTGTGGCGGCCATTGGATGGTGAACCAATTGCAAAAGGAAGACCTTTCTCTCTGTCTCTCACTCACTGCCCACTCTGCCTGTCCAAAAAAAAAAAAAAAAAAAAAAAAAAACACACCTGGCTATCAAAATTATTCAGATGCAGACAAGATAAGACTCCTTGTGGGGTAACCACATGCTGAATATCTGGTTTTTTATTTACATGTCACTGTCACAGGCTGAACAGCAACAGAACACAGTATGAGAATGATGAGCGCTCCTCTAATTCTAGAGACATATGTGCCCTGTCAGGACTTCATTGGCCTAGCTCATCAAAAGACTCAGGAATAAATGTTTCTGTTTTCAAGAGAATTGTGGGGCCGGTGCCATGGCACAGTAGGTTAATCTTCCACCTGTGGCACTGGCATCCCATATAGCCACTGGTTCTAGTCCCAGCTACTCCTCTTTGACTACAGCTCTCTGCTATGGCCTGGGAAAGCAGTAAAATGTGGCCCAAGTGCTTGGGCCCCTGCACCCAAGGGCAACTAGGAAGAAGCACCTGGCTCCTGGCATTGGATCAAGCAGCTCTGGCTGTTGTGGCCATTTGGGGAGTGAACCAGTGGATGGAAGACCTTTCTCTCTGTCTCTACCTCTCACTGTCTGTAACTCTGCCTCTCAAAGAAATAAATAAAATCCTTCAAAAAGTCTGTTAAAGTGAATTACAACCACCATTGTTTGTTTTCTTTCACAACTTCAAGTGGACATAGCTCATAAAATAAAATAAATCATAGGCTGATGCCATGGCTCACTTGGCTAATCCTTCACTTGTGGCACCAGCACCCCAGGTTCTAGTCCCAGTTGGGGTGCTGGGTACTATCCCATTTGCTCCTCTTCCTGGACTCAGGAGGGCAGTGGAAGGTGGCCCAAGTGCTTGGTTCTCTGCACCCGCACAGGATAACGAGGAAGTACTTGACTCCGGGCTTTGGATCGGCAGAGCACTGGCCATAGTGGCCATTAGGGGAGTGAACCAATGGAAGGAAGACCTTTCTCTGTCTCTCTCACTGTATATAACTCTCTCAAATATAAATAAATAAACAAACAAATAAATAAATCAGTTTCATAAACAGTAAAGCTTAGACAATTGGTACCAATGAATAGCTTCTTTCATAGTCTCTCTTTATAAATAATTAATAAACCAATTATTTTCTTCCTACTCTGCAAAGCCAGTCAACGTAATTGATTTCTAATTTAGTTTCCAAATCACCCAGAAATGCACAATGTTGATGCTTTTGCAGCATTATAAGAGTATAAAATAATAGCAATTTTTAATTCTTGCACTTTTTAACATTAGAGAGTTCTAAGACATTAAATGGCATTTTTTTCTAACCCATGTAAGACTAACAATGTGCAGAAAAACATAAGGATTTTTCTTATGCAGATAAATAATTGTGCTTTGCCTAGAATCATGCTTCAACTGTGGTTATTTTTCCCCTCCACTGAAGCCAGGAAGAAGAGAGTCCTGTGAAACTAATGAAATGCCCCTGGTGTTCTTAAATGATTACTTTCTGGCAGGAACTTCCAAGGAACAACACCACAGTCATAGTGAACTTCTTCTATGGTTGGAATCTTCTCTTTGCTTCCAGGAGACCAAGAGAAGCCACCTGGAGATCTCAGGGGAAGGTCACGTGGGAATGGAGTCATTCATCTCCTCTGGAAGCAGTTGTGTCTGTGAAATTTTTTGCTCATAGTAAATTTGACAGGTCTCTATCCATTGATAAAGAAGAGACTCATCATAAAAATTAGTAATACATAAAAAAAATCATTGAAATCTCATTTTTTTCTGCCACAGGCAAGTGGAACCACATCTCTCACAGTAAAACAGACTGTAAAGAGTCTATCCAACATCTCTGGCTCTCCTCACATTCTAAGGACAGACCTCGGAGAACTTCCAGCTGCCTCTTCCAGAGAGGTAAATCAATAAATAAATTGTTAATAAAAAAAAAAGGGAAGTCACTTTTTTTCTGTATTTCTGGATAGGATTCCTGTCTTTGAATCAATATCTCATTATTTTTATTCATTTTTCCTTCTTTGGAATTGGAGTAGGAGTAGGCAAAAACATGCATGAAAGAAGGGGGAAAAAAGCTTAAAGTACTAGATTGTAAAGTAGGAACAAATGGACAGGAAGGCTGGAGGTGAAAGGGTAAAGACTAGGTTAGGGAAAAAAAGCCAGCTTATTAAATCCTTAAAAAGAGAAAGGAAGAAAGGAGGGGGCAATAGAGAAGTATGGTTATGTTCTTCTGGAATCACCATCTTATGCAATCTGTTCTCTTTGTATTAATAAAAATAAAAATGTTTAACAACTGAAAGTTCATTCCTTTATTGCATCACTACTGCCTCATTCCAACACTCTATGAAAGCAGAAACCAAAGGCAGGCATGGGTTGCAGGGTGGAAGTGACAGTGCTAGCTCTATTTCTCTAATGTCAACCTCTGCACCCCAACTTCTGATCCAGCAAAGTTCTATACAGTACCCAGAATCAGCTTCATAAAATAAACCACTTAGGGCAAAAGCTCAGAAAAAATCAATGTCCCCATTATTCTTTGCCTATGAAGCACTCATAAAAATTAGCATGCTGCTAAAGAAAATGAGATTGTGGCCCAGCTATGTATAAAGAACATAGGGATGCAAAGTCAGGAGGCAGTTTGGTGTTTTATGAGCACCCAAAGTGAACTGCAGATGATGGAAGGGGATGCATTACAGAATGGGAGCTGAGTAGGCAACCCAGGCAGTAGTGACCACCAAGCCTTTAACCTGAGATTTGTGAGTATTTGTGAAGTGTACAAATGAGTTCTACCTATAACAACAGTAATTACTTTTGCCTTAGGACACAAGGCAAAGCACACTTTTTCCAATTTTTATCTGTTTTTCATTTTATTTGAAAGGTAGAGGGAGATGGAGAGGGAGAGAGATTTCTTCCATTTTCTGGTACACACCCAAATGCTCACAACAGCAGGCAATGTTCAGCTTGAAGCCAGGATCCCAGAACTCTATGCAGGCCTGGGTGAGTTCAGTTGATTCTGAGGATACACAGTCTTCAGTGACACCTGTCTTTATAAAGACACATCTCAATACAAAATAAAACTCCCTACTCAGGACTCGAGATCCAAGAGAAAACTCAAATATTTTCCAGATGAGTGCAAAACAGAAATCTGGAGCCAACAAGTTCCCTGCCTACCTGAGAATCAGCCTGCTCACCAGGGAGATCTAGGGAAGAGGACTAAGCAAAGCCACTTGGGACCTGTGCCCAGAGTCTTATCTCTTGAGTGAGCATAAAGGCAGCCCAGTCATTGGGCACTGGCAGTTTTGGACCACCTTAATCCTGAAGTGGCTACACAAACTAGTCAACTCCAATTTGGGCTAAGTTATCAGACTGGCAGTCTGGCCAAAGATTGTCACCCATTAAGGAATCTGGACACAGGAATGGCCAAAAAAGAACCATTAGGAGATGCGCACAATAGGAGTCAGAGTACTAAGTGGGTAATAAATGCACAGATCCTAGACCAAGGCAACAGGCAATGCCAACCTTCTCTTTTGTTGCAAAGTTTTCTTATTTTATCTTAAAGGCCTTGAGAAACAGATCTGTAGACATCTCATGTGTAAGACAAACATGCATCATTCATAATTGGCCTATAAATATTAGCATTCTTGGCCTGATCAATAAGCCTCAGGAACTAGCTCAGGGAGGGGCAAGGAAAGGGAATCACTTCTGTCTCATTTCTAGGGAAGTACACTTCCTCCATGAACTGCTTCTTACAAAATATTTCTCCAATTTTCCAGGAGAAATACATCAACTCTGAAAAGGCTACTTTGTTTTTTCCATAGAGCCCAACACCTGTCTTGGGAATCACCTGTGATGCCAGGTAGATGGATAAGAAAGCCAATTGGAATCATCTACTAGAAGACAAGATACTTTACCCAAATCACTATATTTTACTCTACAGAAAAATGCAAACTAAATCACAAAGAACTCCAGTCGATCAATCCCCTGGTTTAAGCAAAGGGCATATTTGCATTACTCTAGATATGCAGGCCTCTCTTTCTGCTGTACCTTCATGTGGACTATCTGCATAGGGATACAGAGTGAGGGGGAGGCTGCAGCAGTAAAAATGGTCAATGTTTCAATTATGAAACTGATTTTTAATTATCTCAAATTCAGTCATAAAAATTCTGCTCTAAGCAAGACACACATAAAGCCAAGCGCATCCCTTTCTCAACAAAAATTTAATGCTAACTGCATATTTAGGAGTGTACTATTGCATTTAA
The DNA here is from genome assembly GCF_964237555.1 of Oryctolagus cuniculus. NCBI lineage: Eukaryota > Metazoa > Chordata > Mammalia > Lagomorpha > Leporidae > Oryctolagus > Oryctolagus cuniculus. The sequence goes on from NW_027208295.1 coordinate 109,985, forward strand.
TTCCAGTACTTCTCTACATCTTATTTTTTAAGATTTTATTTATTTGAGAGGTTGAATTATAGACAGTGAGAGGAAGAGACAGAGATAAAAGTCTTCCATCTGCTGGTTCATTCCCCAAATGACTATAACAGATGGAGCTGCACTGATCTGAAACCAGGAACCAGGAGCTTCTTCTCTGTTCCTCCTTGGGTACAGGGGCCTAAGCACTTGAGCCATCTTCTACTACTTTCCCATGTCATAGCAGAGAGCTGGATCAGAAGAGGAGAATCTGGGACTAGAATGGTGCCCATATAGGATGCCAGTGCCACAGGCAGAGGATTAAACTACAAAGCCACAGTACCAGCCCCTCTATATCTTATAAGCACATCTTATCTGTAAGAAGAAAACTGAAAAGTGAGTCCAGTATATCACAAATTATGTTAGAAATTATCTCTAATTTAAAAAAAAAAGAAAGGAAAACCCTATAATAGAAACCTGCACAAATGACCTGTGTCCTATTACTTTATCCTTTGGAATACTTTTCAAGATTTCTTCTGGCCTTCCCATCTTCCCTTGTTCCTCATACCCTTTCAACATCACTGCCTCTCTGTCCCTGCAGCTCTCTCCCTTTGGAAGCAGTCTTGTGGACTGTCAATCATTATTTCAAAATGTATGTAGGAAGGGCCTGAATGGCCTTCTAATGTCCCTTAAATATTTCTATAAAACAGATGATAGAGGGGCTGCTACTGTGTCCCAGCAGGGAAAGCTGCTGCCTGCACTGCTGGCATCCCATGTGGGTGCTGCTTTGAGTCTCGGCTGCTCCATTTCTGATCCAGCTCTCTTCTAAGCTCTGGGGAAGCAGTAGAAGATGACCCAAGACCTTGGGCCCCTGCACCCATGTGGGATAACTGGAAGAGGCTCCCGGCTCTTGGCTTCAGTTCAGGGTAGCTCCAGCCATTGCAGCCATCTGGGAGTAAACAAGAAGATGGAAGGCCTTTCTCCCTCTCTTTCTCTCTCTGCCTCTGCTTCTCTCTCTCTCTTTCAAATAATAATAATAATTATAATAAAAACAGACAGTAGAGCATAGTGGGAAAGCTGTTGCCTGTGATGCTGGTATTCCATGTTGTGCACGAGTTCATGTCCCAGCTGCTCTACTTCTGATCCAGCTCTCTCATGTGCCTAGGAAAGCTACAAAGTTTGCTGCCTATGCTCCTACTCCCACATGGGAAATGTGGAAGAAGATACTGGCTCCTGACTTTAATCCAGTTTCAACCCCAGGTGCTGTGGCCATTAGGGGTGTGAAACAGTGGATAAATGATTTACATCTCTCTTTCTCTCTTTGTAACTCTGCCTTTCAAATAAATATTTTTAATTTTTTAAAAAATTTAACAAATGGCCCTAAATATTCTGACTCATCTTGACATGTAACAAGAGCCAAAAAAGTTGCTGCTGACTTTATGTAGTGCCTCCTCAATCCATTCTATAAGAAAAAAAATGTGTATTTCTTTTGCTCTCCAAGCACTCAAATCCAAAAGAAATAATACTACCCAGTGTGGCTCTCTTTAAGGCTGCTCTTGCACTGAAGACAAGTAAAGGAGCAAGGGGCCCAAACCCTGTGTGGCTGGCTGGCAGTCCCCTCCTCACTCTGCATCTGAGTTTCTGGTTAGAGATGGAGACAAAGGCAACTCCAGATGCTGCAGTGGTCCACAAACAGCCTCAATCACAGACATGCCTTGTGTGTGTGCAACAGAAGGAGAGCACAAAGCACTATATAAGGGAGGAATACAATGAACAAAAAGGAAAGGATGTGAATGGACATAGCCAAGAATTTCCCCACTCTGCTGATCATGATCTCAAGGATATACAGGCCAGAATTCCATTTCACTTTGGAAAACCCACTCCTTGAAGTTTTCTCCTCCAAGGTGTATTCTTCTGTGAGGAATCTGTCCTCCTGTGAGAGAGGGCACCACCACAAATTGAAAACCAGTCAAAAAGCAGAGTGATGGCTTTAATTCTCAGAGGTGAATGGACAACCACATCTATGAATTCTGCATTAAAAAATAAGCTTCCTTCTGCTCTAGGAATCTGATGTAGGTTTGGGCTAAAATGAGAAACACAGAGACCAGCTGGGTCTGTTAGGTGAGAAGAAAGGAAGCTTGATTTCCAGTTGTTACTTTGTAGCTTGTTACTTTTGAGAGGATTTCATTTTCCACTTCTACTTGAAGAAATGGAAAGGTAGAATCAGTGCCAGCCTAACACACAGCAGCTTTAGCCACTGATGACATCACAGCTTGCTACCCAAAAGTGGCAGCCAAAATAAACTCAACAAATGAGAACCAAAATAAAACAGAAGAGTCTACCATAATACCAACAGTTGTTCAGCAGATATTACCCAGATCTTGACACACAAGTCACCAGGATAAAGGGTAGGGCTGGCTTTGTGGCACAGTGGATTAAACCACCACCAAATAAAATGCTGGGATCCAATATGTGTGTCCATCCTTTAAAAAAGATTTATTTATTTGAAAGTCAGAGTTTTGGGGGCCAGTGCTGTGGCACAGCTGGTTGAGACACTGGCCTGCATCCCATATGGTCCCTGGTTCAGGTCTTGGCTGCTCCACTTCCAATCCAGCTGCCTGCTAATGTGCTTGGGAAAGTGGCACAGTATGGCCCAAGTCCTTGGTCCCCTATATCCACGTGGGAAATCCGAAGAAGCTACTGGCTCCTGGTTTCAGATCAGCTCAGATCTGGCCACTGTGGCTATTTGGGAAGTGAACCAGCAGACTGAAGACCTCTCTATCTGTCTCTATCTCTATCAGTAACTCTGTCAAATAAATAAAATACATCTTAAAAAAATGTCAGTTATGGAGAGGAGGGAGAGTCAGATGGGATGCCGTTGTGGACTAGCAGGTAAAGCTGCTGCCTGCAGTGCTGGCATCTGGTATTGGCACCAGTTCATGTCCTGGCTGCTCCACTTCTGATCCATTTCTCTGCTAGTGACCCTGGAAAAGTAGAAGATGGTCCAATACCTGGGTCCTTGACAGCCAAGTGGGAGACCTGGATGAAGCTCTTGGTGCCTGGCTTGGGCCTGGCCCAGTCTTGGCCATTGCAGCCATCTAGGAAGTAGACCAGCAGATGAAAATCTCTTTCTCATTCTCTCCCTTTCTCTATCTCTGCCTTGTAAATAAATAACTAAATGCTAAAAAAGAGAGAGATCTTCCATCTGAGATGGCTGCCATGGCCAGGGCTGAAGCACACAGAAACCAGGAGCCAGGCACTTCATCTGGGTCTCCCACATGGGTTACAATGGCCCCAACACTTGAGTCATCTGCTGCTGCTTTTCTCAGACCATCAGCAGGGAGCTAGGTTAGAAGTGGAGCAACTGGGACATGAACGGCTGTTCATCTGGGAAGCTGGCATTACAGATGGTGACTTGCCACAATGCCAGCCCGAGTCACAGCTGTTCCACTTCTGATCCAGCTCCCTGTAATGCAACTAGGGAAGCAGAAACAGATGGCACAAGTACTTGGGTCCTTGCACCAATGTGGGACACTGGGTTGGACTTCCAGGCTGGGCCAGCATTATTCATTGCAGTCTCTTGAGTGAACCAGCTGATGCAAGATCCCCATCCTTCTGTCTCTGCCTCTTTCTCTGTAACTCTGCTTTAAAATAAAATTTTTAAATCTTTTTTTTTTTTTTTTTTTTTTTTTGACAGGCAGAGTGGACAGTGAGAGAGAGACAGAGAGAGAAAGGTCTTCCTTTGCCGTTGGTTCACCCTCCAATGGCCGCCGCTGCAGCCGGCGCACCGCGCTGATCCTGGCAGGAGCCAGGAGCCAGGTGCTTTTCCTGGTCTCCCATGGGGTGCAGGGCCCAAGCACCTGGGCCATCCTCCACTGCACTCCCTGGCCATAGCAGAGAGCTGGCCTGGAAGAGGGGCAACCGGGACAGAATCCGGCGCCCCAACCGGGACTAGAACCCGGTGTGCCGGCGCCGCAAGGTGGAGGATTAGCCTATTGAGCCACGGCGCCGGCTCAAAAATTTTTAAATCTTAATAAAATAAAGAGAGAGGGTGAGAGAGTAGCCACAGTAAAGTAACAGAGCAAAGCTACAGTTGTGCTGTCCCTCAGCAGCCTTCTGCCTTAAGTGGGAAGTCTCCAGCTTACAGACACTGACATAAAAGACACATTCACAACACATTCCAAAACAAGAGATGAGAGGTTTACAAGGCATATTGACTTTATGATGACTTTCATTCAATAGGTACACTGGGTTTAGATATATGCCTTTTGTGCAGCCAAGTTAACCCAGGGTCTAATTCAAAGAGACATAATGAGGAAGATGTGCTGCCAGGGGAGAGAGCTGCAATGTCCCACTGGTCTTGTAACATCATAAAGAGAAGGAAAAGAAACGGCGCCACGGCTCAATAGGCTAATCCTCCTCCTTGCGGCACCGGCACACTGGGTTCTAGTCCTGGTCAGGGTGCCAGATTCTGTCCCAGTTGACCCTCTTCCAGGCCAGCCCTCTGCTATGGCCCGGGAGTGCAGTGGAGGATGGCCCAGGTGCTTGGGCCCTGCACCCCATGGGAGACCAGGAGAAGCACCTGCCTCCTGCCTTTGGATCAGCACGGTGTGCTGGCCACGGTGGCCACTAGAGGGTGAAGCAACGGCAAAGGAAGACCTTTCTCTCTGTCTCTTTCTCACTGTCCACTCTGCCTGTTTAAAAAAAAAAAAAAGAGAGAGAGAGAGAGAGAAGGAAAAGGGCTACTTATGTCCATGGTTATAAGGAGGACAGAAGCACAAACATTTCAGAAAGGGGGAGCAAATTACAAATATAGTAATTTTAGGAAAATAAAAGGAAGTAAATTTCAGAATATAATGTGGGGTAGAAACACACCATCAGCTCATCAATTCTCAAGGGATCCAGGAAAACTGCCCTGCCTACCCACAGACCAAATGTTTCAAAACACATTTTTTGATTAAATTCAGAAGATTACAGGACTCAGCACTCTGGGTGTTCAAATGCCAAATTAAGTTTTAGTTTCCACTACGGGCAGATGTAGCCAATCACTCAGATCATGAGAAAAACTTTTCCATAAGAAGGAACATGAAATATTCAGTCACACAGAATAACTGTGCTTAGTGCTCAAAGTGAACCCCAAGATAAGCACCCAGAAAACCTGTTAAGTCTTGGGGCCAGCACAGTGGTGTAGCATGTAAATATTTATTTATTTATTTAAAAGGCAGAGTTACAGAGAGGCAGAGGCACAGAGAGAGGTCTTTCATGCACTGATTCACTCCCCAAATGGCTGCAATGGCCAGAGCTGGATCTATCTGAAGCCAGGAGCCAGAAGCTTCTGTCAGGTCTCCCAAGCTGTGCAGAACCCAAGAACTTGGGCCATCTTCCACTGCTTTCCCAGGCCATGCCAGGAAGCTGGATCTCAAACAAGCACCCATACGGGATGCCAGCACTGTAGGTGGCAGCCTCACCTGCCATGCCATAGTGCCAGTCCTCCAAATAATCCTATTTTAAAAAGCATTTTAAATGAGGGATGGGAGAGTTTGTTTATCGAAAGCAAGGATAGCATAAGATAACTACTACACAGAAGAAGCTCCTGGCTCCTGGTTTTGGATTGGCACAGCTCCAACCACTGTAGCCAGTTGGGGAGTGAACCAGCATATGAAGACTTCTCTCTCTCTGCCTCTCCTCTCTGTAACTCTGACTTTCAAGTAAAATAAATAAATCTTTAAAAAAAATAAGATAACTACTAGTACTCATTAACTTAAAAAATATTGAAATTTAATGAAATTCAAAATATAACCAAAATCATCATCTACTACACATTATAATCTTTATTTTGAGAGTCATATTAGAAAAAATTTAACCCCTCCCCCTCTTTGAAAAATGCACATGGGACTGGTGTAGTAGGTTAAGCAGACCCTGGCAGTGCCAGCACCCCACATGGGCACTGGTTCAAAACCTGGCTGCTTCATTTCCAATATAGCTCCCTACTAATTCACCTGGGAAAGCAGAGGATAATGGCCCAAGTGTTTGGGCCCCTGAAATCAAGTGTGAGAACCAGAAGAAGCTCCTAGCTTCTGGTTTTAGCCTGGCCCAGCCCAGGTCATTGTGGCCATTTGAGGAGTGAACCAATGGATGGAAGACCTCTCTGTGTCTCTCTGTAAATCTGCCTTTCAAGTAAATAAAATGCATTAAAAAAACCCTATACAATGTAGTATTTGGTGATTCCCTCATACAAGGAAAGCTCAGATAAATTGTAGAGGAATCCTCCTGGCTTGATGCAATTCAGAAGGAGGATTGCTTCTGTCACCCTATGCTAGACATCAATGAGAGTTATTAATGGGAAGATGAATGGACATATCAGACTGCTTCCTCACATGGCACCTTTTCTTAAAGACATCACTGCTGCATTACCAGATTATGTCTCTCATGTGAAATATGTCTCTCCTAAAAATTTTAAAGAACTTGCCAGAAACTTATTGCAGAGCAGGGAATGATGTGCCAAGGACAGTGAGTTAGCCTGAGTAGTCCAGCAATCCTGTTCTTGGCTGTTTTCAAGTTCGTATTAATGTACACACAACATAGTTGCTAAGAAAGTGTCTTACAGTTGTTTCCTGGGTGTGAAGCAGCTCTTTTCAGCAGAAACACATCACTGCTTGTCCACTCACAAGCACTGTGATAGGGAGTACATGCGAGAAAAGATCAAAACACACTGGGTTTGAGAGGAAGAATGCTGTCACCCTAGCAACCTCTATCCAGGATTCCCTTTCTATTCTTACTTCCTAGGTAACCTTACTATGCTAAATGAGTTTCACAGATTAGTAATCTGGTGACAACAGGACTCTAACAGAATCTATGAATCACTCAGTTAATCAAGTGAAAACTTCATTACACTGAAAGTTAGTCTATAGCAATAGTTTTCAGGGCCACATCTCTCTTTTTTTAAAAGATGTTTTATTTATTTATTTGAGAGGTAGAATTACAGATAGTGAGATGGATAGACGGACAGAAAGGTCTTCCTTCTGCTGGTTCACTCCCCAGTTGGTCAAAATGGCCAGAAGAGCTGCACTGTTCTAAAGCCAGGAGTCAGGAGCTTCTTCTGGGTCTCCCACATGGGTGCAGAGGCCCAAGCACTTGGGCCATCTTCTACTGCCTTCCCAGGCCTAGCAGAGAGCGGGATCAGAGGAGCAGCTGGGACTCAAACTGGTGCCCATATGGGATGCTGGCACCACAGGCAGAGGATTAACCTACTGAGCCACAGTGCCAGCCCAAAGCCACATCTTTTACTGTACTGTGTGGGCATCTCTGTGGGGGAGAGGGGCACATTTTCTCTTTTCTTCCTCACCCATCTTCACATTAACACCGTGTACAAAGGCATCCACAGACCAATCATTTTGAAAATCTATCACTAATATCCTCCCGTGTTGAAAATGTCATGGGGTTAAACACAGAACCCAGAATAAGAAAAGTAACTTGAAGCTGGTGTTGTGGCTGAGCGGGTAAAACCATATGGGTGCTGGTTCCAGACCTGGCTGCTCCACTTCTGATCCAGCTCTCTGCTATGGCCTGGGAAAGCAGTGGAAGATGGCCCAAGTGCTAGGTCCCCTATACCTGTGTGAGAGACCTGGAAGAAGTTCGTGGCTTCTGGCTTCAGATCCATGCAGTTCTGGCCATTGTGACCATCTGGGGAGTAAACCAGCAGATGGGAGCTCACTCTCTCTCTCTCTCTCTCTGTGTCTTTGCCTCTCTGTAACTCTGCCTTTAAAATAAATAAATAATTTTTTTTAAAGTAACTGGCCAGCGCCGTGGCTCACTTGGTTAATCCTCTGCCTGCAGTGCTGGCATCCCATATGCACACCGGATTCTGTCCCATTTGCTCCTCTTCCAGTCCAGTTCTCTACTGTGGCCCAAGTGCTTCGGCCCCTGCACCTGCATGGGAGACCAGGAGGAAGCACCTGGCTCCTGGCTTCAGATCAGCACAGCGCGCCAGCCATAGTGGCCATTTGGGGGGTGACTATTGGAAGGAAGACCTTCCTAACTCTGCCTGTCAAATTAAAAAAAAAAAGTAACTGGCCCCCTTAATTACAACCATATGGACTGTAAGATAATCAGCTTGGTGGAGCATTGAGTGACTGTAAAGAACTAGAGAAGAAAAATTGATACTTTTCTGTATTTATGTTTTCGTAGCTCTCCACTATGAAAATGCAGATTGAAGTAGCTCATTATTAACTCACATGGTAGACTTGCATTAATTTCAGCTCACTTCTCACTTTGCAAAGGGATTAGCAGCAGGTAATAAAAGTTCACATCCCTAATAACATGAGAAGAAAGAAGGGTTGAAGACAGAAATCGAAACGCAGGAAAATAAATCAGCTAGGTTTCCATGGCCTCAAGCTCCAGATTGAAAAAGAGTCTGTTAATTAAACACGGAGGAGCGATCAATCCACAAAGCTACTGCACAAGCTTCACGTGCTGCTGGGAAAGTCAGCCAAACACACAGCGCCCCAGCTGAAAATGTGTCCGCGGGGTCCAGCATGGGGGCCAGGAGCCAGAGCCTACTCTGATCTTCCATCTCCACCTCTCCACTGCCTCAGGCTCTGGCTGAGGGCCACCGAGCCCCGCCCAGCGGGAACTACCAGGGGATATAGCCGGAGGCCAGCCACAAGGCATTCTCTGACCCACCCAAAGTGAGAACTGGGCTTATTTAAATCTAGGGAATGGGACTCCTTCCTTCAGCGTGCTCTCAACTGCCCTGCTGGTGCCGTTCCTCGTCCAGTGTACTTTAAGGAGAATTTGAGCGAGGCAGCCCGTGGGACTGGCCGAGCATCGGGAGACTGGGAAGTGGCGGTGGGAGACACAACACCTGGGTCCCAGACTTGACTCTGCCGGAGAAGCTCCCAGCATCACTGAGAAGCAAGTGATCGAGGTCTGGGAGCCGCCACCCGCCATCGCACCCTCCCCTCTCCCACACACACATCTGTGCCCCTCCTGTTCTCCATACTTGCTGTGGAAAATCTCGGGAGCACATCCCCTTCCTTCAGGACACACAGGGAGCAAAGCGGAGAGTGTGGGACAGGAGAAGTCGCTGGAACTTGGGGCCCACGGTGGCAGATGCAGAGGCACAGAAGCAGCGGGTGGCAGGTCTGGGGTGTGTGCTCCCGAACCGCCTGCAATTGCACTTGTAGAGCAAGTCTCCCCAGTGAATGTGGGAGAAGGAGCAGCGCGGCCTCTCAGGGACCTCTCTGATCAGTAAATGAACTTCTGTTCCCAGCCCCGAGCCACAGGGAAAGGCACGCATGCGCACGTTCTCCCACATGCACACGCACAGGCGTTCAGAGCACGGAAAACGTTGGAGCACCAGGTGACTCTGGGAAATGGAGTCCAGGCCAGGGCATTCCTAGATAGACTTACTGGCCCTCTCCTAGGGCTTCAGTGCGGGGTGGGTGGAGACAGGCTGGGAACCAGAGAGCGTTTGCTTTTGTTTCCATCCCTCCTTCCCTTCCTTCCCACCCCAGATCTCAAGGGTCAGCTGCTGTTCTTCCTTTCTTGAACAAAATCTTAAGAAGTGACAGCCACTGCTGCTGAGTCCCAAATCCCGGTTCCCTCACACACGCTGTTTCCCTCAGGAAAATCCCCTGCTGCTTTATTCCTGGACAGCTTCTCTCAAGTAACCCATGACAAGGATTTCAATGTAACTCTCAGCACAGGTGTACACGGCACAGTTTAACATCTAGATTTGAGAATACGATTTTTACTTGTGTCTTTTATTTGTGGTTCTTTTCAAAGCATTTTACACCACCCTCTAATTCACCAAGTACAAAAAAAAAAAAAAAAAAGACAACTGGATACAGAACTAACATTGCCAAGTATCTTCTAGGGTCCAGATTAACAGAGTAAATGCCTTACTTTGTATCAATTATACCTTGGGTTAATTCTGGAGACCATATTCTCAATTTACAAAGAGAAAGCTGAGGTGGAAAGAGATTAGAATTGAATTTGCCCATGGAAGTATGGTAAAAAAAAAAAAAAAAAAGTCTAGGTTAAAGGCCAACCAACATGAAATATTGGTTTAAGAAGTCTTTCGGGACCAACACTGTGGCATAGTGGGCTAAGCCTCCGCCTTCAGCACCGACATTCTATACGGGGGCTAGTTCAAGTCCCTGCTGCTCCGCTTCCAATACAGCTTTCTACTCTAGCCTGGGAAAGCAGTAGAAGATGGCCCAAATGCCTGGGACCCTGCATCCACATCAGAGACCCAGAATTTCCTGGCTCCTGGCTTTGGATTAGCTTAACTATGGGTATTGCAGCCATTTGGGGAGTGAACAAGTGGATGGAAGACTTCCATCTCTCTCTCTCTCTCTCTCTCTCTCTCTCTCTCTCTCTCTTTCTCTCTCTTTCTCTGCCTCTGCCTTTCTGTAACTCTGCCTTTCAAATAAAACAATCTTCTTTAAAAAAAGAAATTTTTTTTTATCTGCAGGCTCAGTTTCTAAAACCCCAGATTTCTCATCTCTAAAATAAAAAGTGAGGGAGAGGAAGAGTATCTACAATCCTAATCTTCACTGTAGAGAAACACAGTGTGTTGAAAGAACTACCAGCCACATGATTTTCCTAGTTATTGGAATAAGAGAACCTGAGCAATCAGAAAAATGGATGAAATAAGAGGCTTTACACAAAGGTAAGAAAAACAAAAAGCAGAGAGGTCAATTAAAAAGTATATCAAAGGTAATTTAGTAGGACCTGAACCAAGGTATGGTGGTAGTGGGAATGAAGAAGAGGCAACAGATTACAGGGAGATCCAAAAGGCAGAAACAACAGGATTTCAATGGTAGATGAAAGCAGGAGGGAACTCATGTGTAAATCTTCATTTGGATTTTATTATTTAATGGACAAGGAGTTCTCAGTACATTCATGTTCATCAGTAATTAAAGGCTACCTCCAACTGACATAAACTTCCCCTAAATCCAAGACACAATCTCATGGGTAGCTACTATCTATAAGCCTTATGTTGATCATCAAGCCAAATATTTTTCACTGCTACAATCTACAATGGTCCTCATTATGATGCAGTTACTTAGAAACTAGAAGACATAATCCATTTCTCTAAATAAAAAAGTAATATTCAGGGGCTGGCGCTGTGGCACAGCAGGTTAACACCCAGGCCTGAAGTGCCGGCATCACATATGGGCCCCTGTTCAAGACCTGGATGCTCCACTTTCAATCCAGCTCTCTGCTATGGCCTGGGAAAGTAGTAGAGGATACTTGGTCCCCTACACCCACATGGGAGACCTGGAGGAAGCTCCTGGCTGCTGGCTTTGAATCAGCACACTTCTGGCCATTGTGGCCAATTGGAGAGTGAACCATCAGATAGAAGACCTCTCTCTCTCTCTCTGCCTCCCCTCTCTCTGTGTAACTCTGATTTTCAAATAAGTAAGTAAATAAATATTTTTTAAAAAGAGTAGTAATGGTCAATATTTATAAAAAGGCTGGCGCCGTGGCTCAATTGGCTAATCCTCCACCTTGTGGCACTGGCACACCGGATTCTAGTCCCGGTCGGGGTGCCAGATTCTGTCCCGGTTGCCCCTCTTCCAGGCCCGCTCTCTGCTGTGGCCAGGGAGTGCAGTGGAGAATGGCCCAAGTCCTTGGACCCTGCACCCATGGGAGACCAGGAGAAGCACCTGGCTCCTGCCTTCAGATCAGTGCGGTGCAACGGCCGCAGTGCGCCGCCCGCAGAGGCCATGGGAGGGTTTAACCAATGGTAAAAGGAAGACCTTTCTCTCTCTCTCTCTCTCTCACTGTCCACTCTGCTTGTCAAAAAAAAATTATAAAATAAAAAGTTAAGTTAAAAAACCCACAAAATCATATATTTCAAAGCTAAATTTGGAATACCTCGCTAATTCACAATTTATAGATTCATCAACCTTAGGTAACTAAAGCACAATTAAGCAGGAAAGAAGTAAAAAAAAATTCCTTGGGGAGGGGCCAGCACTATGGCATAGTGGGTAAAGCTGCCACCTGCAGTGTGGCATCCCATATGGGCATTGGTTCAAGTCCTGGCTGCTCCACTTCTGATCCAGCTCTCTGCTATGGCCTGGGAAAGCAGTAGAAGATGGCCCAAGGCCTTGGGCCCCTGCACCCATGTGGGAAACCTGGAAGAGGCTCCTGGCTCCTGGCTTCAGATTGACACAGCTCTGACCATTGCAGCCAACTGGGAATGAACCAACGGATGGAGGACCTTTCCCTCTCTTTCTTCCTCTCCTTCTCTCTCTGTGTAACTATTTCAAATAAATAAGTAAATCTTTAAAAAACAATTTCCTGGAATAGCCAAAATGCACATTATAAAGTCCAAGTAAGGTGTCTAGCCACTGGCTCACCATCATGACTCATAAAAACTCACTGTCCTGGCTATTCTGATATGAGTGGATGGACACAAAGCAGAAAAGAAAGCAATAGGTTTGAGCAGTGAATAAATGGAAAGGGCTCCAACAACAATGCTGCAGAGCTCTGTGGCTCCTAACTGAATGGGATATGCAGGCAGGCATCTCCTTAATTTCTGCCATGCTCTCAGCTGTCATAGGACCATAGAACTGAGCACAAGAATCAGAGCTTTCAAGTCCAACATCCACAATTCACTTAGTGATAGTGGAGCTCTGTAGCTTCGCTTCATGAGTACAACTAAACCTCCACACTTGATATGTCACCCTGTTAGGATCCACTGGAACTGGAGAGCGTATGGGGTCAGAGGGAGTAGAGGAGCATGGTGTGTGGGTCTCATGGTGGTGGTAGCTGTGCAGAGGGAGGGGTGGAGGAGGAGAAGAGCAAGAGCCCCTAGCACTGTGGGAATGAGGAGCAGAGGAGGAAGGGAGACAGGGGTGACTTGTCTGCATTATGCCTGGTACTCTCCTGCGTATGATTGATGCAATACGAATAATGTGAATATCATGATTACCCTAAAGGTGATTTCAGTCCTGGTGGGCAAATGACAAGGACATAGATAATTCAAAACAATGTGACAAAAGTTGTGGGTGCAGAATACAATCACCAACATCATTTGTGGATGCCATGCCCATCAGGCAGGAACCACCAGGTTAAGGTCAGGTCTCAGGGCTGGCATTGTGGTGTAGAGGGTAAAGCTACCCCCAACAGTGCCAGCATCCCATATGGGCACTGGTTCAATTCCCAGCTGCTCCACTTCTGATCCAGAACTCTGCGGTGGACTGGGAAAGCAGATGGCACAAGCCCTTGGGCCCCTGCACCCTCATGGGAAGACCTGGAGGAATCTCCTGGCTCCTGGGTTCTGAGCAGTGCAGCTCCAGCTATTGCAGCCACCAACTGTGAAGTGAACCAGTGTATGGAAGACCTCTTCTCTCTCTGCCTCTCCTTCTATCTCTGTGTAACTCTGACTTTCAAATAAATAAATAAATCTTTTTTTAAAAAAGAGTCAGATCTCAGAGGTAGCAGAGCCCAGAAATGACACCATTGTATGAAATGAAAATAGGCAGATGGTAGGTAGAAGCTTGGTAACTAAAGCTGGGATCAGCACATGGATCTTGACTGGCAGGCTGTCAAACCAATCATCAACTTGGACTAGGCTGGGATCTCCCAACTTGTATCCTAGTGCCCATGTCTTGGCAGAGACGCATAACCAAGAAAGAGAAAATCATCTCTGGACGTGGCTGAGGGGACTGTGGGAGCTCCCCATATTTGAAGCCAGAATCTTTTTAACCCTGAGATTTCCTCTTTCATAGGAAGGCTCTTTTCTGACCTTGTCTTCTTAGCATAAACCTTTCAAGCCACCAGACCTCCCATAGCCCCACATCACCAGGCACATGTGAATGTGAATGGCTGAATGAAGAGAATCTTGAGGTATCATGTAAATGGAAGACTCATGAATCTATTCTCACCTTATGGGTGTACTTGAAGGTGAGAAAACTGAGGCAGGGGACTTTGGTCATGTTCAACCATAGAGTCCTCCTTACAAAGCAAAAAAACAAAAAACAAAACAAAACAAAACAAAAAAAAAAACAAAAATAAAAAAAAAACACAGAAAATCCTGTTCACACTTCAGAAGTGCCCAGCCAACCACCCCTGAGTACATGCTCCTGGAACAATGACAAATCCCCTAAGACCAGAGTTGGGCAGGCACTGTCTTGACAGTGTAGAAAACATTTGGGGAGGAAAAGCCCTGCCTCTCTAGAACCCATTGATTAAAGGATCCAGCAGAAGACTCAGAGGCTTGCCACATCACACATCTGCCCACAGAGTAGGATGGTCACAGATGTGCTGTGAGCTGTGGCCTCGTGGTACTGGCTGCAGCTGTTGACACATCAGGGATGACTGGTGGCAGTGGTTTGAGCTAATCCTGCCTCTGTCTGGCCAGCATTGCAGTATGCATGGAGCAAGTCTGCTCCTGGAGTGCCTGATGAGGCCAAGGTATATGTGTAGACCTACAGTCAGAGGAAGTATGAAGCACTGGCCTCAAGGTTGGAAAGTTGCCATAGCAACAATATTTTCAGAAGGTGATGTGGCAGGGGTAGCCCTGCAAGGCAGGGTGGACTCCTGACTACATGCCCATCCCCTTATGCTCCTCTGAACTTATATGAGCCTCAATTGAGTACAACAAGCTGGGTGGGTGATGCTGAGAGACCACCAGATGAGATTCTGGTTAATGTATGCAGGCTGTGGGTCATAATGACAACTTAATGTGCAATGTTGGGTACTGTCCTATGTGTTCACTCACATGCCTGATATGAATGAGGGTCAGACAGAGGGAGAGTGGGCAATGGGATTTTCTTTTCTTTTTCTTTTTTTTTCTTTTTTTTTTTTTTTTGACAGGCAGAGTGGACAGTGAGAGAGAGACAAAGAGAAAGGTCTTCCTTTTGCTGTTGATTCACCCCGCAATGGCTGCCGTGGCCAGCGTGCTGCAGCCGGCACACCACGCTGATCCGATGGCAGGAGCCAGGTGCTTCTCCTGGTCTCCCATGGGGTGCAGGGCCCAAGCACTTGGGCCATATTCCACTGCAAACCCTGGCCACAGCAGAGAGCTGGCCTGGAAGAGGAGCAACCGTGACAGAATCTGGTGCCCGGACCAGGACTAGAATCCGGTGTGCCAGTGCCACAAGGTGGAGGATTAGCCTAGTGACCCATGGCGCTGGCCGTGCCATGGGATTTTCAAGAAGAACCTATGAGCAAGTGAAGCAGGCTGATTTCTTGCCTGGGGCTACTAGAGAAGAAGAAAGGTTTGCAGGCTAGAAAATGAGCAAAGAGACAGGAAACACAGCATCTCCTTTGCCCCTTCCCCAAGATGCACACCCAAGGTTAGTAATTGCCTTCCTCTTAAATCTGAATTGGTGCCAGTAATGATGTTGGAACTTGTGAATAAAGGGCCTAATGTGGCTAATATTCTGCTTATCTTTCCTACACATGGCCCAACAAATGATATTTGCTTAAAACAAATATAGGCATGCACATAGCTTGAGACTTGACTGAGAGTTCTTGCAAAATGTAAGTACTCCTTGCTGACTTGAAAGATGCTAAATGTGTGGCTCCATATTGGGATTGGGAGTTCTGTCATTAGAGCTGGATTTTGCCATTGGTGGTGCACATCATTTTCTCAACTAGGTCTCTGACAACTCCTATGGCATTCACCCTTGCTAGACATTTCCTCAGGTTCCCAGCTGAAAGGCAGCCAAACATGAATCCCATTACCTAAAGACTGACATCTGTGGTCTCTTTGCGTGAGACCCTCAGCTGTCAGGCTGGAAGAGCAACAGCATCTCTCCACAAGAAACACTGGAGACAGGCCTGATGAGCCTGTCTGTTTTTTAGCAATCAGGCTCAGAATTTATAGGGGAAGAGGGGAAGAAAAAACCTTGGGTGGCAACAGCAAGTCTATAGAGCAGAAGGGGCAACATGCCAAAAGGCCTCCAACTAATTGACTTCTAGGTCACTTAGCACACATAGGTCCCTGGGCTCCTTTGTGCAACCAGCCCATGTCTGGGAGTTGCTTATCAGCTCTCTGTTTATGAACCACAAAAGCATAGCCACAAGGCTTCCAACAGGAAGAGGGGATGGAGGAAATGGGCCTGGAGCTCCTGCCACTTGCCAGCAGCCAGGCTGTGGGGTCCCTCCTGGGAGGCATAGCGCACCATGCCCTCTCATCCTCCCGCATGGGTAGGGCAGGCAGTCCCATGGGATCACCCACAGAAATCTATCTGAACTGCAAAAGATTGTGATTGGCTAAATTTTATTATAGAATTTATATCAGAAATTTCCCACCAAAGTCTGCTCTATTCTGACTTTGTCAAACACAGTGATGGAGAAAGGACAAAAATCCTTATGTCCATGTTGATCTCTCACCTACACAACAAGCAGTCCCCTGTTTCTCTGACTTGCTAATACAGCCTCTCCCCCCCAACCCGCCTTGACCAGCCACGCTCTGCCTCAACTTTTAGACACAACACTATGTGAAAACTCTGCTATCAGCCTGAGATCTCCCCCACTCCTTCCAAGCTGTCTCCCTCTATCTCAGTGCTCAGCCTCAGAGCCCAGCCTCAGCCCAAACCCCTCCCAGCTCACACTGTGACCTCAAAGGACCTTTAAATCTAGCCCAAGCTCTTCTCTATCTCAGCAGCCCTGCTTTAGCTCAGACCTCCAAGCTCCTTCCCACCACTTTGTGCTATATAAAGCACCAGTCTGTAAGACAGGGGGTTCTCTCTTTGCTGTGTTTGCTGGGAACTCTCTGCCATGCATTCATCTTGGAGGGAATCAACCTTCTGAATAAACCTGGTCTGCCTGTGGCTCCATGCTCTGTCTCCTCTTTCTTGGCACACAGCTTGTCTTGTTTTGTGGACTTGTGCATGGAGATTTAAGATTACTACCCCAATCCCTGACCATTTAAAAGCTAATTTATAAACATGGACTTGGAATGTGGCTCCATTAATGTGTGTCTGTGATCTTCGAAGTTCTTTTGGCTGCTTTTATTGGGAGGTGACTGTCAGGAAATAAACTGCTAGGAAGAGATTGATGAGATTTCCTTTGAATTCTGTGGTGCTTCACTGAAACTTGGAACACTTTGGTGATCTAAGATGAAAAGCTCATTAACAATTCTTGCTCAAAGATGCTAAAAATAATCAGCTATCTAGATCATAGACCTTGGATAAATGTTCTCTCCAACTTGAAATTTCTTTTCTTTTCTTTTTAATTTGACAGGTAGAGTTACAGACAGTGAGAGAGAGAGAGAGAGAGAGAGAGAAAGGTGTTCCTTCTGTTGGTTCACTCCCCAAATGGCCACAATGGCCGGAGCTGCACCAATCTGCAGCCAGGAGCCAGGTGCTTCTTCCTGGTCTCCCATGCAGGTTCAGGGGCCCAACCACTTGGGTCATCCTCCACTGCCCTCCTGGGCCACAGCAGAGCTGGACTGGGAGGGGAGCAGCTGGGACTAGAACCTGGTGCCCATAGGGGATGCCAGCACCGCAGACAGAGCATTAACCAAGTGAAATTTCTAGAGAAGACTTCACTTAAATGTTTTCAGCATTGATGTTTTCAGAAAGGAAATACAAAGAGCTACCCTTTTCCTTTGACTTAGCTGAACTTAGTTGTGGGAAGGAAGGGGAATGTGGAAGCCAGTGACTGGTGATGTCTGGAGACCTAAGCTCCTAATGGCTACTCCCATGATTTCCTACAGCTTTTAAATCTGAGTGAAATCAGGTGAGAAACTCTAGTGTGCAAGCAAAGCACTCTGACAATCAATATGTGGTCCACAGTAGAGACTAGGGTACCTGAGGAGTCAAATAGTCATTTTTCAGCATGGTGATTGCCTTAGAGCCATGAGCTTCAGCCCCCTGGGTGTAAGAAATTCCCAATTTTTGGTCCCCCAAATCCAGAGAGGATTCGGTACAGCTCATGACAAGAGAAGTTTTGACCAAACATGTGAAGCCCTTTTTGCATTCTTGATAGGATTTCTCAGGATCAAGGTTCTAAGCATTTTGACCTTGAGATATCTAGCTGGACCCTTGAATATGTCAAAGGATAATTTTGTATTTTCTAAAAACACTTGAAATCAGTTTAGCAAAAAATATTCTTAAATACAGATCTTAGGCTACTTTAGACACTAATTTCCAGAATGCTGCGGCAAAGAAAAAAACTAAAAATCCCATTAAACTGCTAGTAGAGGGGCCAGTGCTGTGGCACAGTGGGTTAAAGCCCTGGCTTGACACTCCAGCATTCCATATGGGCACCAGTTTAAGTCCTGGGAGCTCCACTGTTGATCCAGCTCCCTATTCATGTTCCTGAGAAAGCAACAGAGGATGGCTCAGGTCCTTGGGCCTCTACATCCACATGGGAGACCCAGAAGAAGCTCCTGGATCCTAGCTTCAGATCAGCTCAGCTCCAACTGTTTCAGCCACTTGGGGAGTGAACCAGCAAATGCAAGTGTTCTCTCTCTCTGTCTCTGTCTCTCTCTGTAACTGTCTTTCAAATACATAGAATTAGTTACATGAGATTGAATTAATCATATTTATGGATTTCTATGCTTTTATTTAAATTTTTTGGTTCTGCATTTCAGTGTTTCATCTAGATTCAGGAAGATTTCTACAATTTCTATTGGTTACTATACTTTAGTATAGTTTTATAAATAGATGGAAATGTTTACCTTTCTACCTACTTAATTCCTCTGAAATGCAAAACTTTTTTGATTTCTTGTGGCAACATTATTGTATGAGCTCAGTAAGAATCCATTACCAGGGCCGGCACTGTGGCATAGCAAGCAAAGTCGCTACCTGCAGTGCTGGCATCCCATATGGGCAATGATTCAGGTCCCAACTGCTCCACTTCTGATCTAGCTATCTGCTATGGCCTGGGAAAGCAATGGAAGATGGCTCAAGCCCTTGGGCCCCTGCACCAGTGTGGGAGAACCAGAAGAAGCTCCTGGCTTCAGATCAGCCCAGCTCTGGCCATTGTGGCCATTTGGAAGAGTGAACAAGCAGATGGAGGACATCTTTCTCCCCCTCTTGCCTCTGCCTCTTTGTAATTCTGGCTTTCAAGTAAAAATGAATAAATTTTAAAAAAGAAGAATCTATTATCATCATACCACAATATCCTTGAAAACGTTAGCATATACAAAAATTATGCACAGAATATCTGGCATCATGAACTCCTACCCTTGGAATTAGTGAATAGAGTTTTCACTTCTTAGTGAACCCCAAAACTTGAAAATACCAGATATTGCTGGTAAAAAAGAAAATATAAGCCTGTCTTGGATTCAATTTTTAACTTTCAGAATTTTTGGATCAGACATTATACATATTTAATGTAAGTAGTTAGCACACTGTAATACTTCTTTCAGATCACAACTCTGTTCATTGTTTTTGTTTTATTTCATAGATTTAGTTTTTCATTTATTTGAAAGGCAGAATTACAGACAAAGAGGGAGAGACAGAGAAAGAGAGGTCTTCCATCCATGGTATACTCCACAAATGGCTGCAATATATGGAATGGGGCAAGGCTGAAGCCAGGAATCAGGAACTTCATCTGAGTCTTCCCCATGGGTGACAGGGGTCCAAGCACTTATGTCATCTTCTACTGCTTTCCCAGATCCATTAGCATGGAGTCAAATAAGAAGTGACTCAAATTGGCACTCATATGGGATGTAGGCATCAAAGATGGCAGCTGAACCACTGGGCCACAATACCAGCCCATGTTCATGGGCCTGAAAACTTTCACTGAGGTTAATAAGCATTTCCTGTGTACTTATATGATGTTAATTATGGTATTCTGCTATTCGCTTGTAACCTTGTTCATTGTTTTAACATATAACTTCTGTATAGCTTATATGCATAGATGTAACTCAATTTGTTATCATCTTGTTGGTTTTGTTAAACACTTTTATTTTGAACTTTGGGCCTATTGAATGGCATACTTCTGCAGAAGTACAATTCCCAGCAAAATAATCCTGGCTAGGTACTTCAGGGCAACGTCTTCTGTATACAGAACAGATAGATCTAAGTTTAGCAATGGACTACAGATAAAGTTAGCCTGATGACCACTCCTAAATCTTCATTGTTAATCAAATGTCACTAAAAACATATTTACACTGACTTCTTCTCATCAAATGTTTCTATCTTGACATGGGTCTGCATGAAAAACCAGGTCAAATACAACTTTGCAACAAGAGACAGATGGAACATGATTGATCAGCTGTGATTTCAGAAACAGATCTTCATCATAAGGAAGAAACAAAAGTCAAGATGTAGTGAGTCACTGGTGTGAACTCTAAAGCAAATTAGATAAAGCAAAGAAGTTATAAAGATTTTTAATGAATGATGGATAGTAACTGGCACAAAAAGACTCTGCTAGAACTACAATCTCTAGAGTGCCCTCCCATTTTGAAAAAGAGATGAGAACTAGATATGATACTTAATATTCTCACACCTAATGCTACATCTATATGCTATTTAAAATGATTGTCATTCTATGAGTCTGCTGTGTGGACTGCTTCCAAACTCAACATGTCTTAAAATGCAATGTCTGGCCTCATTCTAAGTCTTTTTTATTTTTGCTAAATATTTATTTATTTATTTGAAAGATAGCCTTACAAAGAGAGAGAGGGAGAGACAGAGAGATCTTCCATCTGCTGGTTCACTCCCCAAATTGCTGCAACAGCCAGAGACGGGCCCACCCAAGTCAAGAGCCAAGAGCTTCTCCAGGTCTCCCAAGTGGTTGTAGGAACTGAGGACTTGGACCATCCTCTGCTCATTTCCCAGGTGCATTATCAAAGATGGATCAGAAGTGGAGCATCTGGGACTCAAACCCATGTCCATATGATGCTGCCAAGACAGGCAGTGGCTTTATCCTCTACACTAAAGTGGAAGCCCCATGCACACAAAGTCTTAATCAGTGACTCTTCCTGGCTTTAAACTGAAAGTTTTCAGGCAGAAAAATCACTAATTTCTCTGGTTTCATTTGAGGTACAGAAATACTAGCATGTTGCTTTTATTACTACTGTAGAATGGTGATGCACCTGCAAGATAAAGCTATGCAGAAACTGGCTGTGTAAACCTTCTATTTATGCAGAAGATCACTACAGCTAAACCCAGAACTTGGGAGTTTTTTCTTAAAGAAACACCTACAGCAGCTGCTGTTGTGGTGTAACAGGTAAAGTTGCCAACTATGACTCCAGCATCCTATATGAGTACTGATTTTAGTCTTGGCTGCTGCACTTCCAATCCAACACTTTGCTAATGGCCTTTCAAAAGCAGTGGAAGATGTCCCAAGTACTTGTGCCCTGGCTGCCCAGGCAGGAGACCATGAAGAAGCTCCTGACTCCTGGATTTGGCATGATTAAGCCCTGGCTGATGCCACCATCTGGGGAAGTGAAACAGCAGGTGGAAGATCTCTCCCTCTCTCTCTCCCTGTTAATTAATAAGTAAGCAAATAAAGAAATTAAAGAAATGCCTACAACCTCCTCTCTTTTCATCCTTAAAATACCCTCACATGACCCCATAAATTTCATGAAGCACTCTAGGCTCTCAATGTTATCTGGATAATTTCTCTTCAAATGCAAAAAGAATTGGTTGACTTTTCCAAACACTTTGTATTGAAGAGACTACTATTTTTCTTCATCTGTTCTAGACACCTTAAAAGTCAATTGACTGGCCAGCTCCACAGCTCAATAGACTAATGCTCTGCCTGCGGCACCAGCACACCGGGTTCTAGTCCCAGTCGGGGCGCTGGATTCTGTCCTGGTTGCTCCTCTTCCAGTCCAGCTCCCTGCTGTGTCCCGGGAAGGCAGTGGAGGATGGCCCAAGTGCTTGGGCCCTGCATCCACATGGGAGACCAGGAGAAGCACCTGGCTTCGGATCAACGCGGTGCGCTGGCCACAGCAGCCATTCGAGTGTGAACCAATAGAAGGAAGACCTTTCTCTCTGTCCACTCTGCCAGTCCAAAAAAAAAAAGTCAATTGACTATAGGTTAATGACTTGTTCTCTATTCTGCCCCATTGCTTAATGTATCTGCTTTAGTGCCAGTGATATGCTATTTTGATTACTATAGCTTTGTAAAATATATTAAGTAGTGTGACCATTCCAGCTTTCTTCTTTTACTTCAATATTGACTTGACTATTCATTATCCTTCACAGTTCTGTACAATTCTGGGGACTTTAAAATATTTTGTTAAAGAGGGGCTGGTTGGCACTGTGGTTTAGTGGGTAAAACCACCACCTGCAGTACCAGCATCCCATAAGTACAAGTACCAACTACTCCACTTATGATTCAGCTCTCTGCTATGGTCTAGGATAGCAATGGAAGATGGCCCAAGTCCTTGGAGACCTTGAAGAAATCCTGTTTCTTGGCTTTGGATCAGCACCCTGCCACAGCCTTTGTGGCCATCTGTGGAGTGAACCAGTGGATGGAACACTTGATTCTCTGTCTCTGTCTGTCCGCAATTCTTTCACATAAATAAATCTTTTAAAAAGTTTTGTTAAAGAATAGCTTTGAAACTTTGCAATTGCACTGAGTCTGTATATTGATTTGGATAGTAAGAATATCCTAATACTATTCTAACTTATGAACTTGAGTAATGTTTCAATTATTTTTGTTGTATTCAATTTCTTTACCAACATTATAAAATATTCAGCATTCAGGTAATTATCTTCCAAGATTAAATTCATTCCTATATATTTATTTTTTCTGCTAGAATTTGTTTTTCAAAAAATTGGTTCTTAGGTTATATAAATTCTCTTAATTTTGTATTCTATAACAGCTGCAAAGAAAAAAGCATCTGGCAAAACAAACCCAGATTCATTATTTAAAATTTTCAAGAGAGAGGGCCAGGGGCTGATGCTGAGGTGCATCAGATTAACGCCCTGGCCTAAAGCGCCAGCATCCCATATGTGTGCCAGTTCTAGAACCAGCTGCTCCTCTTCCAATCCAGCTCTCTGTTGATGGCCTGGGAAAGCAGTAGAAGATGGCCCAAGTCCTTGGGCCCCTGCACCCATGTGGGAGACTTGGAGGAAGCTCCTGGCTCCTGGCTTTGGATCAGTGAAGCTCCAACTGTTGCGGCCATCTGGGGAGTGAAGCATTGGATGGAAGACCTCTTTCTCTCTCTCTCTCTCTCACCATCTGCGGAGTGAACCACTGGATGGAAGAAATCTTTCTCTCTTTCTCTCTCTCTCTCTCCCTCTTTCTCTCTCTCTCTCTCTCTGCCTTTCTTCTCTCTGTGTAACTCTATTAAATAAATAAATCTTTAAAAAAGAGAGACAGGGCCAGTGTTGCAGTACAGATTGTTAGGCCACTGTCTACAGCATCACCATCCCACATGGTCACTAATTCAAGTCCCAGCTGCTCCACTTCTGATCCAGGTCTCTGCTACTGTGCCAGGGAAAGCAGCAGTGGATGGCGCAACTGCTTGCACCTATGTTGGAGACTTGGATGAAGCTCCTGGCTCCTGGCTTTGACCTGGCCCAGCCCTGCCATCAGTTGGGCATTCATTTGGGGAGTTGAACTAGTGAATGGAAGATCTCTGCCTCTGCTCTCTCTTTGTAACTCTGACTTTCAAATACTAAATAAATCTTTTAAAAAAAGAAATGTATCTCAATAAAATAAAGGCCATAAATGACAAGCTCACAGCTAACACCACAGTCAACAGTGAAAATTTGAAAACTTTTCCTCTTAGGCAGACATCGTGGAATACTGGGTAAAGTCACCATCTAATGCCAACCTCTCATATGGCATTGTTTGTGTCCCAGATGCTCCACTTCTGATGAAGCTCCCTTTTAATGACCAGGAAAAGTCAAAAGAAGATTCTCCAAATGCTTGGGCCCTTGTAACCCATGTGAGCCCCAAAAGAAGCCCCTGTCTTTCAGCTGGCCCAAGGCTGGCCATTGCAGCCATCAGGAATGAACCAGAGCATGGAAGATTTCTCTCTGTCTCTCCTGACTCCTTGAAAATATAAACATTTCCAGGGCCAGCGCTTGGTGCAGTGGATTAAGCCCTGGCCTGAAGTGTCAGCATCCCATATGGGTACTGGTTCTAGTCCAGCTGTTTCTCTTCTGATCCAGCTCTCTGCTGTGGCCTGAGAAAGCAGTAGAAGATGGCCCAAGTCTTTGGGCCCCTGCACCCATGTGGGAGACCTGGAGGAAGCTCCTGGCTCCTGGCCTCTGATGGCATAGCTCTAGCTGTTGCAGCCATCTGGGGAGTGAACCAGCAGATGGAAGACCCCTCTATCTCTCTCTGCCTTTCCTCTTTCTGTGTAACTCTAACTTTGAAATAAATAAATAAATCTTAAAAAAAGAAAAGAAAAACATTTCCTATAACAACAAAGAATACAAGGATGTCTACTCTCATCACCTCAATTGTGTATAGGACTGAAACATCTAGTGGGAGCAATTAGTGAGAAAAAGAAATAAAACTGGACCTTAGCTATTTAGAAAACCCTAATGATTCCATGAGAGGCTATTCATTGTCCTGAATTGTGCAGCATGTCAAGCCATTGTTTGTGTTGCCAGCATTCCCTATCAGAGCCCCAGCTCTAATCCCAGCTACTTTGCTTCTGATCCAGTTTCTTGCTAATATGCCTGGGAAAGCAGCAGAGGATGGTCCAAGCCTTATGTGCCTGTTACCCAATGTAAGAGACAATGATGGCTGCTGGCTTCAGCCTGCCAAAGATCTGCCTGTTGTAGCCATTCAAGAAATAAACTGTCATTCTTACTCTCTCTCCCCATCTGTCTCTGCCTATCTCAGAGTCTCCTGCTTTAAGACAAATAGGGACCAGCACTGTGGCAGAGGAGGTTAAGTGGCCTCCTGTAATAACAGCATCTCATAGGGATACCAGTGTGGGTTCCATCTGCTCAACTTCCATTCCAGTTCTCAGGTAATACACCTGGGTCCAAGGTCCAAGTACCTGGGCCCCTGCAACCACATGGGAGACCTGGAAAGAAGCTCCTGGCTCCTGGCTTTGGCCTGTCCCAGCCCTGGTTATTGCAGAAGTGAACCAGCAGATGGAAAAACTGATCCTCTCTCACTCTCTCTCTGTAACTGCCTTTCAAGTAAATATATATTATAGCAAGCAAACATAGCAAATAAATATTTTTCAAGATTTCTTTCATTTATTTGAAAGGCAGAGTTACAGGGAGATAGAGAGATCTTTGATCTTGGTTCGCTGCCCACATGTCTACAGTGGCATGGCTGGGGAGCCAGAAGCATAGGTTGCAGAGGCCCAAGCACCTGAACCATCTTTCCCTGATTTTCCAGTGCATTAGCAAGAAGCTGGATAGGAAGTAAAAGAGCCAGGACTCTAATCAGTGCACACGTGGTATAGCGGAATGGCAGGTGGTTGCTGGACTAAAATAGATAGATCTTTAAAAAGGAAAATTAAAAAAAAAACTATTAAATCCAAAAATGCATTCCATAAAGTTGCAGGATACAGAATCAACCAGGTTGTAGTAATTGTGCTACATCAAAAATGTTGAAGCAATGCAGATTTATCTTGGAGAAGGACAGACTGAAAGATTAATGCCAACTGGCGCCGCAGCTCAATAGGCTAATCCTCCACCTGCAGCACCGGTACACCAGGTTCTAGTCCCAGTCGGGGTGCCGGATTCTGTCCCAGTTGCCCCTCTTCCAGGCCAGCTCTCTGCTGTGGCCAGGGAGTGCAGTGGAGGATGGCCCAAGTGCTTGGGCCCTGCACCCCATGGGAGACCAGGAGAAGCACCTGGCTCCTGCCATTGGATCAGTGCGGTGCACCGGCCACAGTGCACCAGCTGCAGCGGCCATTGGAGGGTGAACCAATGGTAAAAGGAAGACTTTTCTCTCTGTCTCTCTCTCTCACTGTCCACTTGGCCTATAAAAAAAATTAATGCCTTGCTAGTGAATAAATGCAGAATCTGATGTCACAGAGTAAAAGATACAAGCATTGTGAACGTGTATTGTTTCCTAGGTTGCCATAAAATCATGACAAAATAGGTGACTTAAAACAACTAAAATGGGATAGGCATATAAAAATGTGGAATAAATATATATTCTTTTTCTGTTCTTGAGGCTGGAAGTCTGATATCAGGGTGTTGGCAGCGCCATGTTTCTTCTAATGGCTCTGGAGAAGAATGCCTCCTTGCCTTTACCTAGCTTTTGATGATTGCCTGCAATCATTGATATTCAGTGGCTAGAAGCATATCTCTCTAATTTCTGCCCCTGTTGTCATGACATCTCCTTTCTGTGTGTCCTCATATGGCTTTCTTTTTTTTAATATTTTATTTTTTTTGACAGGTAGAGTTACAGACAGTGAGAAGCAGAGACAGAGATAAAGATCTTCCATCTGCTGGTTGACTCCCCAAATGTTGGCAACAGCAGGAGCTGGGATGATCCAAAGCCACAAGTCAGGAGCTTCCTCCAAGTCTCCCACATGGGTGCAGGGGCCCAAGGACTTGGGCCATCTTCTACTGCTTTCCCAGGCCATCAGCAGATAGCTGGATTGGAAGAGGAGCAGCTGGGACTAGAACTGGTGCCCATATGGGATGCCAGTGCCACAGGTGGAGATTAAACTTCTGTGCCACAGCACTGGCCCCTGTATGATCTGCTTATAAAAACAATACATATTGGGGGCCAGCACTGTGGTGTAGCAGGTAGGGCTTCCACCTGCAGTGCCAGTATCCCTTATGAGCACCACTTTGAGTGCCGGCTGCTCCACTTTTGATCCAGCTCTCTGCTGTGGCCTGAGAAATCAGTAGAAAATGACCCAAGCCCTTGGGCCCCTGCCCCCACATGGGGGACCTGGAAGAAGCTCTTGGCTCCTGGCTTTGGATTGGCACAGCTCCGGCCATTGCAGCCAATTGGTGAGTGAACCAGTGGACGGAAGATCTCTCTCTCTGCCTCTCCTTCTCTCTCTGTGTGTAACTCTGACTTTCAAATAAATAAATAAATAAATCTTCAAAAGTAAAAAAAGTAGAAAATGAGATGTTGACAAAACATAAAATGTCTTTTCCTCATTTAATAATCAGAAATGTAAAATATTCTCTTGTAGTCTGTTTATTTTAACAAGCTGCTCAACCAGATAACTTGGAAATCAAACCTGATGATAAAGTACTAAAATTTAATTAGAAATTAGAATAATGTTGTTTCCAAAGGCTTGGACTCTGTCCCAAGTGTGGGGAGCGGGTCCCTGTGGGGAGCAGGGCCCATCTCCTGCAACATGGTGAAATAAGTACTGAGACTACCAAGACTAGACTAGACTACTGAGACTATTGAGACTAACTCTATGCGCCTGATCTCCCACCATATGGCGCTCTGAGGAAGTAAACAAATCTTACACAGCTGCTTCATCAATTAGCTGATTCCTGATCCAACCTCTGATTGGAGGAGAACAGCATGCTCAGCGCGTGGGCAGCAGAGCACGGATTGGTGGAAGAGGACTATAAAGGCAAGATAGAAGCAGCATGGAGGGATTCGCTTATGCGCCACAGACATCTCACAAAATGCACTGAAAGAATAACAAGAATGCGGACACACACCAACTGGAATGCGGTTAGAATGTGGTTAGCACCGGAGCAAACTTGAGCACACAACGCAGAGTCATTCGCTTAAACAACAGCGTCCAGTCTGGTGTAGCTCCCCCCGTGAGCCCACGGGGGAGCGACAAGTGGTTCCGTGACTCAGATACAGATGGGGAAAAAAGCCGCAGGGAGAGAGATAAAAAGCGGCAGGGACAAAAAGCCGTGGGGGAAAAATAGAGAGAAATAAGAAAGCTGGAGAAAGGAAAATAAGAAAAAGCCGCAGGAAGAAAACCGCAGGGAGAGAAAGAAAGCTGAGGGAAAAAAAGCTGTAGGGGGATAAGAGAGTCGGGAAATAGAAAAAAAAAAATAAGAAAGTCTCCCCACAACATGGCGATGAGAGGGCTTGGATTCGGACTGCCTAGGGTGATAAGCACCTGTGGGCAACTCTAGCAGAGCAGAGTATGTGCCAAGGGGCACCGAAGACAGGCGTGTATGAACACCACAAAGAATAAAAAGAAGGGGGAGCTGTGGGGAGCAGGGCCCTGTGGGGAGCAGGGCCCATCTCCCCACAGCAAGTGCCAATTAAAATAATGAGGACATGGTTTTGGGGAGAATAAAACAGAGCAGTTAATCCTTTGCAAACGAGGACACAGAAATCTATCAAATCTCAATGATGGTTACCAAATAATCAGGCCCTTGCTGCTTGCTGCTCAGATGGTCAATTCATCAGAGTGTTGGTAAAAGGGAAGGGTTAATTTAAAAAATCCAGTACTCTTGGGGGAAAGAGATCCCCCAATCCAAAGTGAGCTCTTTCCCAACAAGCCAACAGGACAGTTGCAGAGTGAGGTTGGAAATAGAACAATGAGTCTATTTGATTAACAATTATGCAGATTTTCATGCTTTGTTCTGATGAGGGTCCTACCTTGGCAGAGGAGTGTAGCATGGATCCCTCAGCTGGCAGTTCTTGATACAGAGCTCAACATCAGTTGGGAGAGCTCAACATCAGTTGGGAGGAGACTTTCTGTAGCTGGGTCAAAAGTCTGCCATTCCAAATCATCCCCTTTCAGTGGACTCCTAAAATTCTTATGAAAACAATATTCACAAGACTAGGGTTAGAGTAGATGCCTTCATGAAGGTAAAATGTGGGAAGGGAAGGTGCCTTTATTATGGCTAATAATTCCTCACTGTCAAGTTTTCTGATCCATATGTATGGAATAGGGGAATTGACTCCATTCTGGCTACTTTCTGCTGAATGAAAGTAATGTAGGGGAATTTTTGGAATGGAAAACTGACATTGTTTTGACCCTTGCTTTCTCCCTTTGAAGAGAGATAAAGGCAAGAACATTTGTTTAGCTTCTGGCTCATAGGTTCATTTGTAAAGTTTCTGTAACATAGTGACTTTAAACCCTAAGTAAATTCCCAATAACATTATTAGAATGTTAGTCCTCATTTAAAATTCCTCCTAAAATAGACCTGGTTCCAGATGGTATCCAGGAAATGAATTTGAAAGCCAGTCTCTACCTCCTTGGGAAAGGGGAGCCACACAGGTAGTTTCCACATGTTTTACCTTGCAGGTGCCTTATCATTTCACAGTAATAATAAAAGCAACAACATATTAACATTACTCTACCTAAACAGCAAATCATAAAACTGTTGGCAGCTTTCACTAAGAATTTTTAACCTCAAGTAAGTAAAGCCATTGACTAGGGCTCAGTTTGTAGGTCAGACATAGTATTAAACTGGATGGGCATGTTAGCTAGGAAAATGATCCCAGAGCTATTGGGATTTTATACACAATATCTTGTTTTGATGGAGGCACAAATTTCTTCTTTGGATGGCCATGAGGGTGTTTCAAGCCATTTGGCTTTGGGGGATTGCCTTCCTCAGTAGGGAAATTTAAGCTCAGTTATCTCTCCTTCACCATCCAATAGACACCTGCATAATAAGAAAAAGCATAGTTTCCTACCGCTTTCTCTCTCTATAACCCTGCTGTTTAAATAAAGAAAATCAATCTTTAAAAAAATTGAGTTCCAGATCCGAATTTCTAAAGGGGATGTCAATCACATACAGGCTTGCTGGACTATAGTGTTCCAAGCATCCATGCACATGTTCCTCGGAAGGCTTTAGAAGAAAGGTGGCTGACACTCATCGTTTTTAGATTAATGAGCAGGTCATGTGACTGTGAGCTGGGAACCTCCCTGTTGTTTATGAGGTTGCAATAGTGAGATGGGCTGTCCAAGAGTGAACTGCTCTGCCTCTCCATAGTACATCATCAGTGGCTGTTATTCTTACATGCATTAGGCAGTCTTGGCTAGCAATGTCCAGATTTTTAAATATTTAAATTTTTAAATTTGAGTCAGTATTCTGAGTCCTACTTCTTGCTTCTTGATTACCAGGAATTCCAAGACCTATCTCAGATCTGAAAACCCCAGTATGGGTGCTGTATATAGATTCTAGCATAATATGAGAGTGTAAGATGAGAGAACTCCAAACATTGTATTTAGTTAGCATACCTTAGAAATAGTGGCAGTCTGTAGAGGTTGCAAATCTACCTACCAGGGTGGTGAGACATTTAAGGGATTTTAATAATTCCCCAAAATTTATTAAAAGGAAAAACAGCAACATGATAAAGGCTGGCTTCCCATGAGTCCTAACCCTATTCATCTTCCTGCACTATACACCCTCACCCATCCATGATCCGTACCCACCCTGCATAGCTTGTCTGGGCCACAGCTGAGAGAAATTTGATGGGGAGCTGATGACAAATATCCTAAGCAGCATATTGACAAAGGAATCAGCCCATAAGACCTTTGGATCTAGCTGAAAAGCCCATGACATCATTTCAGGCAAGAAAAGCTAAGACACCGTGGCAAAAAAAAAAAAAAAAAAAAAAAAATCTACATGAAGAATCTCTGTGAGTTAGACCTCAGTGGAAAGAAGGGGCCATCAAAGGAGGTACCTTTCTCTGAAGGGAGAAGAGAACTTTGCTTATGGCCCTGTCTGAATACCGACAGAGTTTGTGGACTCAAAAAGCTTCCATAGCCTTGGCAGCACATGAGAAGAGCCTCAGGTGATCACTGACTTCATAATTAAGAGTGTCAATTGTTAAATCAACAACAGGAGTCACTGTGCACTTGCTTCCCATGTAGGACCTCTGTCTTTAATGAGTTGTACTATGAGAATTAATGGTAAAACTTGTCATCTTCGGGCCAGCGCCGTGGCTCAATAGGCTAATCCTCCACCTTGCGGCGCCGGCTCACCGGGTTCTAGTCCCGGTCGGGGCGCCGGATTCTGTCCTGGTTGCCCCTCTTCCAGGCCATCTCTCTGCTATGGCCAGGGAGTGCAGTGGAGGATTGCCCAGGTGCTTGGGCCCTGCACCCTATGGGAGACCAGGAAAAGCACCTGGATCCTGGCTCCTGCCATCGGATCAGCGCAGTGCGCTGGCTGCAGCGGCGGCCATTGGAGGGTGAACCAACGGCAAAGGAAGACCTTTCTCTCTCTGTCTCTCTCTCTCACTGTCCACTCTGCCTGTCAAAAAAAAAAAAAACTTGTCATCTTCAAAAGTACTTTATACATTGTGTGTCTGTGTACGAGCAAACTGTTGAAATCTTTACTTAGTGTAGAGTTGGTCTTTGGTATATAAAGATAATTAAAAATGAATCTTTATGAAGAATGGGATAGGAGAGGGAGTAGAAGGTGGGACAGGGAGAAGTGGGGGTGGGAGGGTGGGTATGGGGGGAAGAACTGCTGTATTCCTAAAACTGTATCCATGAAATTTGTATTCATTAAGTAACTGCTTTATAAAAGGAAAGGAAAGGAGAGGAGAGGAGAGGAGAGGAGAGGAAGAGGGGAAGGGGAGGGGAAGGGGAGGGGAAGGGGAGGGGAAGGGGAGGGGAAGGGGAAGGGAAGGGGAGGGGAAGGGGAGGGGAAGGGAGGGGAGGGAAGGAAAAAAAAAGAGCCAAGAATGGGACAAATATCCCTAAAGCTCCTGCATTTTCTAAATTGACAAGGACTCCTAACTGTCTCCTTGGGCATCAACAGCCACAGACACAGTTGCTGGATAGTTTAAGGGATTTAAATGTTTACTCCATCGCATTTACCAGATCTCTCACAAAACCTCCACTATAGGAAACCCACTTAACAGGGGCTGATGCTGTGGCATATTGGGTAAAGCAGCCACCCACAGTGCCAGCATCACATTTGGGTGCCAGTTAGGGCCACCCCCTGCTGCTTCAGTTGTGATCCAGCTCTCTGCTGTGGCCTGGGAGAACAGTGGAGGATGGCTCAGGTGCTTGGGCATGCATCCAGGGTGGAGGGGGTCTGGGAGGAATCTCCTGACTCCTAGATTCAGATCAGCCCAGCTCTGGCCATTGCAGCTACCTGGGAAGTGAACCAGTGGATGGAGGACCTCTCTCTCTCTCTCTCTCTCTCTCTCTCTGCCTCTGCTTCTCTGTAACTCTGCCTTTCAAATAAAATAAACATTTTAAAAAATCCACTTAACAGCCAACTTCTCTTAAATTTAACACACATACAGGACATGCAGTATTACAATAGAACACCACTTTCTTCTTAGTAATAGGATTGTAACTATAAGCTGCTCAATCAGCCACAATGCAACTCAAGGTGCTTTTGGATGGAAATTAAATTGAACCACTCATATTTCACCAAATGAATACTCTTCCAAATTGGTGTGTGTGAACCTCTGGATCTCCTCACATCCGGAGCTGAAGAGGCAGCTCACTACTCTGCATGGAGCAGGTAGTGGCACAAGCCAACCTTCAGAGCTGTCCTTGAGCTGTAACCCCACTGTCTGTGTGTGTGTGTGTGTGTGTGCATGGGCCCAGTGTGTGCAAACCTCTGGATCTCCTCACATGTGGAGCTGAAGCACCAGCTCCCTAGCCCCCTTGCTAAGTGACACAAGGAGACTACAAGATGCTCCAGCCAAGATGCCGCCTCACCACCTTGCCTGGAGTCCCTATCAGCCTACTGCCAGAGTAGACCACAGAGGCAGACCAGGCCTCTGAGCAGGGGACCTCTCCAACTTCTCTTCACCTTTCACTGCAGTTTAGTTCACAAGTTCCAGAGCAAAGAAACAACCTGATATGTGTTAAATATCCTCCAGGAACAAATCTGAATGAAACCTACATTTGTTCTCAGGAAAATAGACTTTGCTTCACCTTCTACTGCAGTTTAGTTCACAGGTTCCAGTGCAAATATGGAATAGGAAATAATCATCAAGAACATGAACATAAAACTCACTTGCTGGGACTGGCATTGTGGTACAGCACATTAAACTATCACTTATGATGCCTGCATCTCCTATCAGAGTGCCAACTTGAATCCTAGCTGTGTTCTTTCTGATCCAATCTAACCTGTGCCTAGGAATTAGCAGATAATGGCCTGATTACTTGACTCCTTGCCACCCACATGAAATACTCAGATGAGGTTCCTGACTCCTGGCTTCAGTCTGGCTCAGGCCCAACTGTTGCAGCCATTTAGGGGAGGGAACCAGTGAATGGAAATCTCTCTCTCTCTTTATTCCTCCCCTATGTGTGTGTATCTCCTTCCCTCTCACTCTGCCTTTCAGCAAAATAAATAAATCTCTAAAAAATCTCCCTTTAGGGCCGGCGCCGCAGCTCACTAGGCTAATCCTCCACCTAGCGGCGCCGGCACACCGGGTTCTAGTCCCGGTCGGGGCACCGGATTCTGTCCCGGTTGCCCCTCTTCCAGGCCAGCCCTCTGCTGTGGCCAGGGAGTGCAGTGGAGGATGGCCCAGGTGCTTGGGCCCTGCACCCCATGGGAGACCAGGAAAAGCACCTGGCTCCTGGCTCCTGCCATCGGATCAGCGCGGTGCGCCAGCCGCAACGCGCCGGCCGTGGCGGCCATTGGAGGGTGAACCAACGGCAAAGGAAGACCTTTCTCTCTGTCTCTCTCTCTCTCACTGTCCACTCTGCCTGTCAAAAAAATAAAAAAAAAATAAATTAAAAAAAAAAATCTCCCTTCAGGATCAAGCATCTGGGGGATACTACACTTTAGGAGGAAATGGATTGATTTGTTCAGAGTACTCAAAGCAGCTTCTGTATATATCTCAGTTCTTTCTCTGTCCACACTTATGTTTTTATAGCACTTATGACAGCATCAGTGTGAGTTTTCATTCATTTTCTCATATGTAGTGTGTGACCTATTACAAAGCAACCTTCCTGATTGTATGTCTTTTGCTTCTCCATCCCAAATACTTAGAATAGTGTCTAGTGCCTGACATGCAAAGATCATTTGTTGAATGAACAAACAGAACTATTTACTAAATGTTAATGAAGGAGCTTATGTTCAAACAGTCCATTTATAAAATAAAGCTCAGCTGACTATGAAATGTTTATATTGTATATAAAATATATATGAATTTGCAATCTGCCTTTGAACTCGGTCATAAGCATCAGTATCCTTGTCTCCTTAATTGTTGTGGGCAGTAAGAAGACTTCTGTCTGCTCTGTTTAAAGATCCCCATGGTTCTCAGTGTTCATAGAGCTTTTCTGCTGGTGACCTTCCATGTCCACCTGGTTTCTCTTTGTACCAAGCCTGGACTTGAGGATTGTGATTGTGGCTATGGATCCCAGTTCAAAACTCAAAATGTACCCACTGAAATATTTTCTGATTTCCTCTTCAATCCAATGGCTGTTTGACACAGTGTGGATTGACATCCACATACATGCGACTTTTCCCATTTTTCTGGAATTGATTTCTATTTTAATTCCATTGGAGTCATGAAAGCAATGATATGACTCCAATTTTCTAAAAATTGTTGATACATATTTTCTAAAATAACAGATGATCCCACCTGGAGAATTTTTGACAGCTGTTGAGAAGAACACATGTTCTGCTGCTGTCAGGTAGAATGCTCTCTGTATAACTGTTAGGAAAAGTTGATTTATAATATTGCTCAAATCTACCACTCTTGAAAGTGGAGTAGTAATACATTCTGTTTGTTCCATTGCTGTTTATCCCTTCAGAGCTGTCAACATTTGCTTATATATTCTGGTGTTCTGAGGTTGTGTATGCATGTTGTTCAACCTCAAAAAGTACACAGAGGAACACTCAAGAATATCAATAATAATATAGGAACAAAATGAGGAATTCAAAAAACACATAGAACAATGAAGAAGAATCAATTTTCAAGATGTAGAAAATGGTGAATAAAAAGAAATCAAAATAAATAGAAAACTTCTACTCCAAAGAAACACACAATAGAAAAAACATTTTGTTATGGAGAAATGGGATTGGACTTGCATGATCCTCAAACTCTGATGCTTTTCCCTGGCACAAGTCCATGTCTTCTACTGAGAGCATCATCCAATGATTTCTTCAGAGTGATCCATCCCACCTGTCAGTGCAAGTGTTAAGTTGTTGCTCCCCCATTCGCGGAGGAACGACACTAGACCCTGCGCTGTTTTTTGTCTGCTCAGCCCTTCCTGGGTTTGCTGCTGGTCCTTCCCACGTTGGCTGCCGACCCCTCCACCTCCGTGGAGGGGTGGCTCCCTCTGCCACTTTCCCCGCTTCCGCGGAGGAGTGGCACACCGCCGGCCGGCTCTCTCGGGGGCTGCTCAGGTGTTCCTTCAGATGTTCCTGGTGCATGTTGTCTCTCTCCTCCTTTATAGTCCTCTTCCACCAATCCCAACTCTGCTACCCACAAGCCGAGAATGCTGCTCTCCTCCAATCAGGAGCAGGATCAGCTCCTGCAGCTTATCAGACTGATGAGGCAGCTGCATAGTTGTTTGCTCCCTCAGTGCCATATTGTGGGAGAGCAGATACATAGAATAAGTCTTAATTCCAGTAATTTAGTCTAGTTTCAGTTGCTCCCCACAGTTCCCACTTTCTTTTTATTCTTTGGCGTTGATATGCTCCTGTCTTCAGTGCCCCGTGGTGCACACTCTGCTCTGCTCAAGATGCCCACAGGTGTTTACAAGCCCTACCAATCAGGCAAACCAAATCCGGTCCTCTCTTCACCATGTTGTGAGGAGGTTTTTGGGCGCTGATGCATGCCTGTGTTCGGTGCCCTGCAGCGCATGCTCTGCTCTGCTAGAACTGCCTGCAGGTGCTCACAAGCCCTACCAATCAGGCAGACCGAATCCGAGCCTTCTCATTGCCGTATTGTGGGGAGACTTATTGATGTTGATTCGTGCCTATCTTCAGTGACCTGCGGTACATACTCTGCCTACAGGTGCTTATCGCCTTACTAATCAAGCAGACCGAATCCAAGCCCTCTCATTGCCGTGTTGTGGGGAGGCCTTATTTTTCTCTATCTCTGGGCGTTCCTATCTCTCCTATTTTACTTCTATCTGCCAGCATTCCTATTTCTCTCATTTTACTTCTATACTTCTGTTTCTCTTATCCCCGTGGCTTCCCGGCGCCCGCCCCGAGGCGGCTTCCTGGCTCTGCGCAGCTTCAGCCCGTGCTTCTCTCATCTGCGTGGCTTCCCAGCTTCGCGGGTGCTCTGAGGTCTCCGCGCCCGCACCATGGCCTCCGCGCCAGCCCCACGCTCTCCTATCTACTCACGCCCTGTGCGCTCTCTCCGCTTTTGCCCTGCATGCTCTCTGTGCTAGGCGGCTTCCGCAAATCACGGCCTAGCTCACGTTTCCACTTTTCGGTTTAGTTTTCAGTCTAAGTTCCCTGGGCTAACCTGACGAATTCCAACCTAGCTTACGTCTCTGCTTTTCGGTTTGGCTTCCTGTCTTTTGCTCCCCGGGCTAATCTGACGGATTCCAACCTAGCTTACGTCTCCTCTCCCGGTTTGGCTTCCCATCTTTTGCTCCCCGGGCTGACTTGATGAATCCCAACCTAGCTTGCGTCTCCGCTTCGGCCTACCCCCGCGGCTTCATTTTCCCTAGCTTATATTTTTCTCTACCCGGTACATTTCCTAGCTTTCTTCCAACAATATTTCTCTCATTTCTCCTGGCTTCTCCCCACAGTCCATATCTGAGTCTGTTTCTTCTAGCTTTCATTTTCACTTTCAACCTTAGATTTCTCCCGGCACTTTTTCCATCTGGCTTTTCCCTAGGCTCTTCCCTAGTCTCTCTCTCTGGTATTTTCCCGCTTCTTCCCTCCTAGGCTTCCTATCCGAGTCATGGCACCATTATGTTGCTCCCCCATTCGCGGAGGAATGACACTAGACCCTGCGCTGTTTTTTGTCTGCTCAGCCCTTCGCAGGTTTGCTGCTGGTCCTTCCCGGGATGGCTGCCAACCCCTCCACCTCCGTGGAGGGGCGGCTCCCCCTGCCACTTTCCCCACTTCTGTGGAGGAGCGGCACACCGCCGGCTGGCTCTCTCGGGGGCTGCTCAGGTGTTCCTTCAGATGTTCCTGGTGCATGTTGTCTCTCTCCTCCTTTATAGTCCTCTTCCACCAATCCCAACTCTGCTACCCACAAGCCGAGAATGCTGCTCTCCTCCAATCAGGAGCAGGATCAGCTCCTGCAGCTTATCAGACTGATGAGGCAGCTGCGTAGTTGTTTGCTCCCTCAGTGCCATATTGTGGGAGAGCAGATGCATAGAATAAGTCTTAATTCCAGTAATTTAGTCTAGTCCCAGTTGCTCCCCACATTAAGTGACCATAAAACTAGCTCCTGCTGCAGGGGCAAGGGTCATGCTTGTTCTTCCTGCTGTGGCAGTGTTGGTGCATGAGGAGTTGGGGCTCAGGTGTGCACATTTTGAGGGAATGCACAGGCCCCAGGATTTAGCCCTGGCTGTGGACACAACACATCTCTGTTCAGCACAAGGTACACCTGCTTTCACCTAGTGTAAGATGCCCAGGGATGACCAAATTATGTCTCCCCCAAACACAGCCAGAAGGGAGGGAACCCAGGCCACACCCACACTGAACACAGCTTCTGCACTCTGTCATCAGTGTCTTTAGTGAGAGAGGATGGCATTGGATTCCTATTTCAAAAAAAAATTGATGACATAAAACTCAACAAAATGGAATCAGGAAAGTTATTGTGCAAATGGGCAAATATAAGAGATTGTACAAAATTAGTAAGTATTAACTGCACTTCTGAGAGAATATGTTAATTTTTATGAGATGTGTATTTGGCCACTTTTTTCATATCAACTTTTTTTTTTTAAAGATCTGTTTTATTTATTTGAAAGGCAGAGTTGGAGAAAGACAGGTCGAGACAGAGAGAAATTTCCATTGGTTGGCTCACTCCCCAAATGTCCACAATGGGCCAAGCCGGGCCAATCTGAATTCAGGAGCCAGGAGTTTCTTCCAGGTCCCCAATGTGGGTGCAGATATCCAAGTATTTGGGCCATCTTCTACTGCTTTTCCAGGCACATTTGCAGAGAGTTGGATGGGAAGTGGAGCACCCAGGACTTGAACTGGCACCCTTGTTGGATGCTGACATTACAGGCCAAGGTTTTAACCTGCTGTGACACAGGTCTAGCTCCTATTTGACCGCTTTTAAAATGTACTATTATTGTAGTTCTGAGAAAACAAAATATAACTGATGAATTTTATCATCTTAAGCATTTCGAAGTGTATAGTTGAGTAGTGTTGAGGATATGCACATTGTTGTGGGACGAATATTCGGAACTGTTTTTCCTTATGAGACTGAAACTCTCTACCCATTGAAGGAAAGTTTTTACAATTCCACCACCACCAACTCCCAGTAACTGCCATTCTACTTGCCATTGCCCAGACTATGGAGTCTTTAGGAGATAGTGATATTTCAGGGTCACATAACTGAGAGGGTAGAGGGAACCCTCTTGGAACTCAGTTTGTCTGCAAAGCTGGGTCCTGATTGTACCCAGGCACTCCCTGGGGTTTTCAGATTGAGCTATGTGTCATAAATGTGTGTGATTATTGACATGGCATGAGGCAGATGGAGGATGAGTCTTTGGAGAGGTCTTTTCTGCTGAGGAATCCCATGAAAGAGAATCCCAAGAAATGAAATCAATTTCTTGATGAAAGTCTACAATAGAACCTGGAACTCAGGGTGTCTAAGCTTTCTTTGCTGAAGCCCCATTGGAGAAAGCCATCTGTTCTCTTCTGTCCTGACTTTCTAGGGGCCCAGACTCAAGAAATCTAGTATTTGAATACTTTATAACTTTGCAGATATTGACTCAACTCTTGCTATTGATACCTCAGGCATTTGGGCAGGAAGGACTCCATGGTGACATGGGTTGTCCCAAAGAAGGAAACTCTAGGCAAGGTCACCACACTGATCCTACTTGGGCATTGCAACACTACTTCCCCTTTTGTGGGTATTTTTGGGAGCTTCATGTAGGCTGACCTGT
Organism: Oryctolagus cuniculus; assembly: GCF_964237555.1. Taxonomy (NCBI): domain Eukaryota; kingdom Metazoa; phylum Chordata; class Mammalia; order Lagomorpha; family Leporidae; genus Oryctolagus; species Oryctolagus cuniculus. The sequence continues at coordinate 148,743 of NW_027208295.1, forward strand.
CCCATGTAGGAACAATTTATTGGAAGAGTTAAAATCTGGGTTAGCCTGTTAGGTCTATCTCTAGGTCATGGCAGGCAGAATGGGTAGAGGAATGTTGTGCTGGCACTCATCTTTAATGTGAATCCCAAGCTAGAGAAATGTTCAGATGGAAATCTGTGCTTGACCTTGCTAACAGAAAGTTACCTGGAACAGAAACAGTATTGAAAGCCAGATGGTGTTATGATACCTATAGACCTGGCTTTAGAACCACTGCAGGAAGTTGAAAATGTACTTAACAGTCATACACTTCTCCCTGGGTGATGGGCAATTTCACCACACTGACAATGAAGCCCAATGCTGATTCACCTTGAGTGCAAGTACAGAGGGATCTTCATAACTGTGCAGAGGGATCTTCATAACCATGGCCAGTAATGGCCAACGCGACCTCCTGCTCCTGTTCTTTAAAAACAAACAAACAAAAAACCCAGGTGCATAATTTGATGAAGATATATATTTTCAGCTACATGTACAGTGTCAGTGGTAATGTAAAATGATGCAACCACCACAGAAAACAGTATGAATGTTCTTCATTACATTGAAAATAAAATTTTTATATGACCTGATAATCTCAGTTCTTATTAAATATCTAAAAGCATTGAAAGTTCAATATAAATAAAGTATTAGCACTGTTTGCCACAGCATAATTCATTGTAGCCAAGACTTTTAGTGTGGCCTGCACTCACAGTGCAAAGTTATGCAGGCACAGAGAAAAGAAAATCCTGTGCCATGGATGAACAGTAAGGTTATTTTCCTAAGTGAAATTAACCACAAGTATCTGTCCCCAAAGACAAATAATGTAAGATTCCAACATATTAAGTATTTAAAGTAGTCAGAGGGGTCAGCGCTGTAGTGCAGTGGTTTAAAGCCCCACCTGCCATGTCAGCAATCCATACGGGTGCCTCTTCAATTCCTGGCTACTCCACTTCTGACCCAGCTCTCTGTTATGGCCTGGAAAAGCAGTAGAAGATGGCCCAAGTCTTTAGGCTCCTGCACCTCTGTGGGAGATCTGGAAGAAGCTCGTGTCTCCTGGCTTCAGATTGGCTCAGCTCTGGCCGTTGTGGTCATTTGGGGAGTGAACCGGTGGATGGAAGATCTTTCTCTGGCTCTACCTATCTCTGTAACTCTTTCAATTAAATAAATCTATTTTAAAAGATAGAATACGAGGGTCCAGCACTGTGGCTCAGCAGGTTAACACCCTGGCCTGAAGCGTCGGCATCCCATATGGGCATCAGCTCTAGTCCCGGCTGCTCCCCTTTTGATACAACTCTCTGCTATGGCCTGGAAAAGCAGTAGAAGATGGCTCAAGCCCTTGTGCCCCTGTACCCATGTAGGAGATTCAGAGTAAGCTTTTGGCTTTGGGCTGATGCAGTTCTGGCCATTGCAGCCAACTAGGGGGTGAACCATCAGATGGAAGACCTCACTTTCTCTTTTCCTCTCCTCTCTCTGCGTAACTCTGACTTTCAAATAAAATAAATAAATCTTCAAAAAAATAGAATATGAGAAGCATAAATTAGAAGGGTAGTTATGGATGGTAGAAAAGGTATGCTATTCAGTAGAAATAGAATTTTTAGATGAAAACAATCCTAGAAATCTGGTGTGTGTGTGTGTGTGTGTGTGTGTACATACATGTATACATCACTTACCTTACAGTGACAACTGCCCTTGTGAGATACAGTACTCAAGCCCTCTTCTACCTGACCTTGTATAAGAAAAGGGCTCCCTCTGTTGGTCTTTGGTCACTCTTCAGGTGTTTGTTGAGTAGGGCTGGTGGCAGGCTATTCCCAAGTGAGTAGAGAGTCATGACTGGTGTCATCTAGGAATGTTGGGAAAGACTGCAATGCCATATCTCTTTTCTCTCCCCAGCTTGGTCTCCTTAGTTACCACACTGTATTTCGGTGACAATGCAGGAAGATACACCAGTCTCTGCCGAATTTATGACAATGCAATTGCAATTGAATCCTATGAATGGATCTTCCTTTATAAGAAAATGGGCAGCCTCTCATCTTGGCCTGAGACTTCTAAATGCATCCAACAATATTATTTCCAGTTTTATTTATTTTATTTTATTTTTTAAAGATTTATTGAATTATTTGAAAGTCAAAGTTACACAGAGAAAGGAGAGGCAGAGAGAGAGAGAGAGAGAAAGAGAGAGGTCTTCCATCTGATGGTTCACACCCAATTGGCTGCAATGGCCAGAATTGTGCTGATCCAAAGCCAGGAGCCAGGAGCTTTCTCTGGGTCTCCCACATGGGCACAGGGGCACAAGGACTTGGGCCATCTTCTACTGCTTTCCTAGGCCATAGCAGAGAACTGAATCAGAAGTGGAGCAGCCAGGTCTTGAACTGGCACCCATATGGAATGTCGGTGTTTCAGGCCAGGGCATTAACCCCCTGTGCCACAGTGCCGGTCCCTCCAGTTTTATTTTTGTAGGACCCTTGTCCAGGTATATCAGGCCAGAGAATAATCAATAATGTCTTTCCTGCCAGCGCTGTGGCTCACTAGGTTAATCCTCCACCTATGGTGCTAGTACTCCGGGTTCTAGTCCCATTTGGGGCACCGGATTCTGTCTCAATTGCTCCTCTTCCAGTCCAGCTCTCTGCTGTGACCCACGAAGACAGTTGAAGATGGCCCAAGTGCTTGGGCTCTGAACCTGCATGGGAGACCAGGAGGAAGCACCTGGCTCCTGGCTTCGGATCACCACAGTGTGCTGGCCATAACGTCCATTTTGGGGGGTGAACCAATGGAAGGAAGACCTTTCTATCTGTCTCTCTCTCTCTCACTGTCTATAACTCTCTCTGTCTAACTCTGTCTGGCAAAAAATAAATAAATAATAGGTTGGTTCCAGGTCTTCATTACTGTGAATTGTGCTGCAATAAACATTAGGGTGCAGACCGCTTTTTTGTTTGCCAATTTAAATTTCTTTGGGTAAATTCCAAAGAGTGGGATGGCTGGGTCGAACGGTAGGGTTATCTTCAGGTTTCTGAGGAATCTCCAGACTGACTTCCATAGTGGCTTAACCAGTTTACATTCCCACCAACAGTGGGTTAGTGTCCCTTTTGCCCCACATCCTCGCCAGCATCTGTTGTTGGTAGATTTCTGTATGTGAGCCATTCTAACTGGAGTGAGGTGAAACCTCATTGTGGTTTTGATTTGCATTTCCCTGATTGCTAGTGATCTTGAAATTTTTTCATGTGCTTGCTGACCATTTGGATTTCCTCTTTTGAAAAATGTCTATTGAGGTCCTTGGCCCATCTCTTAAGTGGGTTGTTGGTTTTGTTTTTGTGGAGTTTCTTGATCTCTTTGTAGATTCTGGTTATTAACCCTTTATCTGTTGCATAGTTTGCAAATATTTTTTCCCATTCTGTCGGTTGTCTCTTCACTCTCCTGACTGTTTCTTTAGCAATACAGAAACTTCTCAATTTGATACAATCCCAATAGTTGATTTTGGCTTTGACTGCCTGTGCCTCCCGGGTCTTTTCCAGAAACTCTTTGCCCGTGCCAATATCTTGAAGGGTTTCTCCAATGCTCTCTAATAACTTGATGGTGTCAGGTCATAGATTTAGGTCTTTAATCCGTGTTGAGTGGATTTTTGTGTAAGGTGTAAGGTAGGGGTCTTGGTTCATGCTTCTGCACGTGGAAATCCAGTTTTCCCAGCACCATTTCTTGAATAGACTGTCCTTGCTCCAGGAATTGGTTTTGTATCCTTGATCAAATATAAGTTGGCTGTAGATGTTTGGGTTGATTTCTGGTGTTTCAATTCTGTTCCATTGGTCTATCCATCTGTTTCTGTACCAGTACCATGCTGTTTTGATTGCAACTGCCCTGTAGTATGTCCTGAAATCTGGTATTGTGATGCCTCCGGCTTTGTTTTTGTTGTACAAGATTGTTTTAGCTATTCAAGGTCTCTTCTGCTGGAACCAACCTAAATGCCCATCAATGGTAGACTGGATAAAGAAATTATGGGATACGTACTCTTTAGAATACTATACCGCAGTAAGAAACAATGAAATCCAGTCATTTGCACCAAAATGGAGGAATCTGGAACACATCATGCTGAGTGAAGTAAGCCAGTCCCAAAGGGACAAATACCATATGTTCTCCCTGATTGGTGACAACTGACTCAGCACCAAAAAGGAAACCTGTTGAAGTGAAATGGACACTATGAGAAATGGTGACTTGATCAGCATGGCCCTGACTGTTAATGAACAACTTAATACATTATCCCTCTTAGTATTTTTTTGTCTGTTCTACTTAATACTACTGGTTTAATTCTGTAATTAATACACAGTTATTCTTAAGTGTTGAAATTTAACTGAAATGTGATCCCTGTTAAACATAAGAGTGGGAATAAGAGAGGGAAGAGATGTACAATTTGGGACATGCTCAAGCTGACTTGCCCCAAATGGTAGAGTTAGAAACATACCAGGGGACTCCAATTTAATCCCATCAAGGTGGCATGTACCAATGCCATGTCACTAGTCCAAGTGACCAATTTCAGTTCACAATTGATCATATTGAAAGGACTAAGAGTCAAAGGGAGCACATAAACAAGTCTAGTACCTGCTAATACTAACCGATAGAATAAATAAAGGGGAGAGTGATCCAACATGGGAAGCGAGATACTCAGCAGACTCATAGAATGACGGATGTCCTAAACAGCACTCTGGCCTCAGAATCAGCCCTAAAGGCATTCCAATCTGGCTGAAAAGCCCATGAGAGTATTTCAGGCATGGAAAGCCAAGACACTCTGGCAAAAACAAAACAAAACAAAACAAAACAAAACAAAACAAAACTTAAATGAAATATCTCTGTGAATGAGATCCCAGTGGAAAGAACAGATCTTCAAAGAAGGAGGTACCTTTCTCTGAAGGGAGGAGAGAACCTCCACTTTGACTATGACCTTGTCTAAATAAGATAAGAGTCGGAGAACTCAAGGGGCTTCCATAGCCTTGGAAACTCATGACTGGTGCATAGGGAGATTACTGATGCCATAAACAGGAGTGTCAATTTGTAAAGTCAACAACAGGAGTCACTGTGCACTTACTCCTCATGTAGGATCTCTGTCCTTAATGTGCTGTACATTGAGACTTAATGCTATAACGAGTACTCAAACAGTATATTTCACTTTGTGTTTCTATGGGGGTGCAAACTGTTGAAATCTTTACTTAATGGATACTAACCTGATCTTCTGTAAAAAAAAAAAAAAAAGAAATTATCAATTCCCAACTTGACTCTCACTGGGATTAAACATGACAATAGGTCTGATCTGATTTCATCATCATTTAAAAAACCATCTTTTATTTTTTTCCCTTTATATTTCTGTGTGGGAGCAAACTGTTGAAATCTTTACTTAATGTATGCTAAACTGATCTTCCCTATATAAAGAGAATTGAAAATGAATCCTCATGTGAATGGAAGGGGAGAGGGAGTGGGAAAGGGGAGGGTTGTGGGTGGGAGGGATGTTATGGGGGGGAAGCCATTGTAATCCATAAACTGTACTTTGGAAATTTATATTCATTAAATAAAAGTAAAAAATAATAATAAAATAAAAATAAATAAATAAAATAATGTCTTTTCAACATTTACATTAACATTTCTTTCTCCATGAAAGATTTTCCTACAGAGAAGCAACATGAAAGACTTGATATTTCTCTTCTATATCATGGAGTTGCTAAGGAAATAATTCCCTCATTAACCATTGGAGTGATCAAAGTGAATTTATGTGAATGGTGAACACAGAAGATAGAGCTGAGTGAAGGCAGAAGTTCACAGTGCAGTGGGGAGACAGACACTCCTGCAGTGAGCTCAATCAGTACTAGAGGTACTGGGAGAGGTTGAGCAGCATTGAGTGAGAGATAAATGAGAGGGTTGGATACAAGAGCAAGAGGGAGTTATTCATTTGTGGTCACCATTTTGTACTTAAAAAATTTTCTGGGATACACTGTAATACTTGGATAAATTCTTTTTTTCTCTTTCAATATTTTATTTATATTTTCAGTTTCCATTCGATGATAATCAATTCCATAAAAAGTTGAGTTACTATCAATCAAAGCACAGTTACAAAACACATATATATGAGAGTATTTCAGGCATGGAAAGCCAAGACACTCTGGGAAAAAAAAAAAAAACTAAATGAAAGATCTCCATGAGTGAGATCCTAGTGGAAAGAATGGGTCATCAAAGAAGGAGGTACCTTTCTCTGAAGGGAGGAGAGAACTTCCACTTTGACCATGGCCTTGTCTAAATATCATCAGAGTCAGTGAACTCAGGGGGCTTCCAAAGCCTTGGCAGCTCATGACAAGAGCCTAGGGTGATTACTGATGCCATAAACAAGAGTGTCGATTCAGAGAGAGAGGACCCCAGCCCTGCGGGACATTTGCCCTCTATGTCCTTTCTAGTTCCTGGTTTGAGTCTGGAAGTTGTTACCCTTTAAAAAGCTGTTTGTGGCCAAGATGGCAGAATAGTGAGGGCGTGCACCGATAGTCCGGGAAAATTTAGTTTAATAAAAGGGGAGTTACGGTAGCCGCAGTAAAAAGAACCAAAAAAAATTGCAGGGGAAACCCTTCTGGATGGAGCAGCCGTGAATCGGAGGACCTACTGGGAGAACAAGGTCGCCCACCGCGCGGAAGCCAAGTTGCGGGACCGAGCCGCAGAAGCCCCAGGGTCTGCGCGCCAGTGCTCCAAGGGGAGTGCATGCCACACAGACAATAGCGGGGAGACTTGGGATGCTCAGGGCTCTGAGTCCACACATCGGCGCTGGAAGGGGAGGAAGAACCAGGCAGAGCTCTCAGGCTGCACCCATCTCAAGCCTCCAAGGCTCCTCCAACAGCAGGCAGTCCACTTAACATGGACACAGTATAAAAAAAAAAAAAGAAAAAAAAACGCACAGTGACGCAAGAAGAATTAACTATGCCGAGTAACAAACACAGAAATAGAGGGAGCAAGATCAACGATGACACTATGATGCCTCCAAATAAGCAAAACACCCCAAGCCAAGAGTATGAAGATGATGAGATAGAAGAAATGCAAGATAAGGATTTCAAAAAATTTATGATAAGAACATTTAGAAGTTTTCAAAAGCAAATCCTTGAACTACAGAAATCCTTAATGGACAAGATTGAGAATCTCTCTCGTGAAAATGAAATTTTAAGGAAGAGTCAAAATGAAACTCAGAAACTAGTAGAACAGGAAAGTGTAATAGTGAAGAGAAATCAAAATGAAATGAAGAGCTCAATAGATCAAATGACAAACACATTAGAAAGCCTTAAAAACAGAATGGGTGAAGCAGAAGAGAGAATATCGGACTTAGAAGATAGAGCACAGGAAAACATACAGTCAAACCAAAGAAAAGAAGAGGAAATTAGAAATCTAAAAAATATTGTTGGGAATCTACAGGATACTATTAAAAAAACCAACATTCGAGTTCTAGGAGTTCCTGAAGGCATGGAGAGAGAGAAAGGATTGGAAGGCCTTTTTAGTGAGATACTAGCAGAGAACTTTCCAGGTTTGGAGAAGGACAGAGATATCCTAGTACAGGAAGCTCATAGAACCCCCAATAAACATGACCAAAAGAGATCCTCACCACGACACGTGGTAATTAAACTTACCACAGTGAAACATAAAGAAAAGATCCTAAAATGTGCAAGAGAGAAACGTCAGATTACTCTCAGAGGATCTCCAATTAGACTCACAGCAGACTTCTCATCAGAAACACTACAGGCTAGGAGGGAATGGCGAGACATAGCACAGGTGCTAAGAGAGAAAAATTGCCAGCCCAGAATATTATATCCTGCCAAGCTCTCATTTGTGAATGAAGGTGAAATAAAGTCCTTTCATAGCAAACAGAAATTGAAAGACTTTGGCCACTCGTCCGGCCCTGCAAAAGATACTTAAAGATGTGCTACACTCAGAAACACAGAAACACGGCCATCAATATGAAAGAAGGGAAAGGAAGAACACCTACCAGTAAAAGAGCATGGGAAGCTCAAAGCATATACTAGAAAATATTTCCGGGAAAATGGCAGGGCAAAGTCACTACGTATCAATAGTCACATTGAACATTAATGGTCTGAATTCTTCAGTTAAAAGACACCGTTTGGCTGACTGGCTCACAGAACACAACCCAACTATTTGTTGCCTACAAGAAACACATCTCTCTAACAAAGAGGCATGCAGACTGAAAGTGAAAGGTTGGAAAAAGATATTCCATGCCAACAGAAACCAAAAAAAAGCAGGTGTAGCCATATTAATATCAGACAAAATAAACTTTAATACAAAAACTGGTAAGAGAGACAAAGAGGGACACTATATAATGATTAAGGGTTCAATTCAACAGGAAGATGTAACTATTATAAATGTATATGCACCTAATTACAAGGCACCGGTCTATTTAAAAGATATGTTAAGGGACTTAAAGGGAGATTTAGATTCCAATACAATAGTACTGGGGGACTTCAATACTCCACTCTCAGAAATAGACAGATCATCCGGACAGAAGATCAACAAGGAAACAGCAGATTTAATTGACACTATTGCCCGAATGGATCTAACAGATATCTACAGAACTTTCAACCCTACATCTACAGACTTCACATTCTTCTCAGCAGCGCATGGAACCTTCTCTAGGATTGATCACATACTAGGCCATAAAGCAGGTCTCAGCAAATTTAAAAGAATTAGAATCCTACCATGCAGCTTCTCAGACCACAGCGGGATGAAGCTGGAAATTAGCAACTCAGGAAACCCCAGAAAGTATGCAAACACATGGAGACTGAACAACATGCTCCTGAATGAACACTGGGTCATTCAAGAAATCAAAAGAGAAATCAAAAACTTTCTGGAAGTAAATGAAGACAACAACACAACATATCAAAACTTATGGGATACAGCAAAAGCAGTATTGAGAGGCAAATTTATAGCAATAGGTGCCTATATCAAGAAATTGGAAAGGTACCAAATAAATGAGCTTTCAGCGCACCTCAAGGACCTAGAAAAACTGCAGCAAACCAAACCCAAATCTAGTAGGAGAAGAGAAATAATTAAAACCAGAGAAGAAATTAACAGGATTGAATCCAAAAAAACATTACAAAAAATCAGCCAAGCGAGAAGCTGGTTTTTTTAAAAAATAAACAAAATTGACACCCCATTGGCCCAACTAACTAAAAAAAGAAGAGAAAAGACCCAAATCAATAAAATCAGAGATGAAAAAGGAAACGTAACAACAGACACCACAGAAATAAAAAGAATCATCAGAAATTACTACAAGGACCTGTATGCCAGCAAACAGGAAAACCTATCAGAAATGGATAGATTCCTGGACACATGCAACCTGCCTAAATTGAACCAGGAAGACATCGAAAACCTAAATAGACCCATAACTGAAACAGAAATTGAAACAGTAATAAAGCCCCTCCCAACAAAGAAAAGCCCAGGACCAGATGGATTCACTGCTGAATTCTACCAGACATTTAAAGAAGAACTAATCCCATTTCTTCTCAAACTATTCAGAACAATCGAAAAAGAGGGAATCCTCCCAAATTCTTTCTATGAAGCCAGCATCACCTTAATCCCTAAGCCAGAGAAAGATGCAGCACTGAAAGAAAATTACAGACCAATATCCCTGATGAACATAGATGCAAAAATCCTCAATAAAATTCTGGCCAATAGAATACAACAACACATCAGGAAAATCATCCACCCAGACCAAGTGGGATTCATCCCTGGTATGCAGGGATGGTTCAACATTCGCAAATCAATCAGTGTGATTCACCACATTAACAGACTGCAGAAGAAAAACCATATGGTTATCTCAATTGATGCAGAGAAAGCATTTGATAAAATTCAACACCCTTTCATAATGAAAACTTTAAGCAAATTGGGTATAGAAGGAACATTCCTCAATATAATCAAAGCAATTTATAAAAAACCCACAGCCAGCATCCTATTGAATGGGGAAAAGTTGGAAGCATTTCCACTGAAATCTGGCACCAGGCAGGGATGCCCACTCTCACCACTGCTATTTAACATAGTTCTGGAAGTTTTAGCCAGAGCCATCAGACAAGAAAAAGAAATCAAAGGAATACAAATCAAGAAGGAAGAAGTCAAACTATCCCTCTTTGCAGACGATATGATTCTGTACTTAGAGGATCCAAAGCACTCTACTAAGAGACTATTGGAACTCATAGAGGAGTTTGGCAAAGTGGCAGGATATAAAATCAATGCACAAAAATCAACAGCCTTTGTATACACAAGCAATGCCATGACTGAGAAAGAACTGCTAAGATCAATCCCATTCACAATAGCTACAAAAACAATCAAATACCTTGGAATAAACTTAACCAAGGACGATAAAGATCTCTACGATGAAAATTACAAAACCTTAAAGAAAGAAATAGAAGAGGATACCAAAAAATGGAAAAATCTTCCATGCTCATGGATTGGAAGAATCAACATCATCAAAATGTCCATTCTCCCAAAAGCAATTTATAGATTCAATGCAATCCCAATCAAGATACCAAAGACATTCTTCGCAGATCTAGAAAAAATGATGCTGAAATTCATATGGAGGCACAAGAGACCTTGAATAGCTAAAGCAATCTTGTACAACAAAAACAAAGCCGGAGGCATCACAATACCAGACTTCAGGACATACTACAGGGCAGTTGTAATCAAAATAGCATGGTACTGGTACAGAAACAGATGGATAGACCAATGGAACAGAATTGAAACACCAGAAATCAACCCAAACATCTACAGCCAACTTCTATTTGATCAAGGATCTAAAACTAATTCCTGGAGCAAGGACAGTCTATTCAATAAATGGTGCTGGGAAAACTGGATTTCCATGTGCAGAAGCATGAAGCAAGACCCTTACCTTACACCTTACACAAAAATCCACTCAACGTGGATTAAAGACCTAAATCTACATCCTGACACCATTAAGTTATTAGAGAACATTGGAGAAACCCTTCAAGATATTGGCACAGGCAAAGAATTTCTGGAAAAGACCTAATGTTTTGGCAGTCAAAGCCAAAATCAACTATTGGGATTGCATCGAATTGAGAAGTTTCTGTACTGTAAAAGGAACAGTCAGGAGAGTGAAGAGACAACCAGAAGAATGGGAAAAAATATTTGCAAACTATGCAACAGATAAAGGGTTAATAACCAGAATCTACAAAGAGATCAAGAAACTCCACAAAAACAAAACCAACAACCCACTTAAGAGATGGGCCAAGGACTTTAATAGACATTTTTCAAAAGAGGAAATCCAAATGGCCAGCAAGCACATGAAAAAATGTTCAAGGTCACTAGCAATCAGGGAAATGCAAATCAAAAGCACAATGAGGTTTCACCTCACCCCGGTTAGAATGGCTCACATACAGAAATCTACCAAAAACAGATGCTGGCGAGGATGTGGGGCAAAAGGGACACTAACCCACTGTTGGTGGGAATGCAAACTGGTCAAGCCACTATGGAAATCAGTCTGGAGATTCCTCAGAAACCTGAAGATAACCCTACCGTTCGACCCAGCCATCCCACTCCTTGGAATTTACCCAAAGGAGTTTAAATTGATAAACAAAAAAGCGGTCTGCACCCTAATGTTTATTGCAGCACAATTCACAATAGCCAAGACCTGGAACCAACCTAAATGCCCATCAATGGTAGACTGGATGAAGAAATTATGGGATATGTATTCTTTAGAATACTATACCGCAGTAAGAAACAACGAAATCCAGTCATTTGCACCAAAATGGAGGAATCTGGAACACATCATGCTGAGTGAAGTAAGCCAGTCCCAAAGGGACAAATACCATATGTTCTCCCTGATCGGTGACAACTGACTGAATACCAAAAAGGAAACCTCCTGAAGTGAAATGGACACTATAAGAAATGGTGACTTGATCAGCATAGCCCTGACTGCTAATGGACAACTTAATACATTATCCCTCATAGTATTTTTTTTGTCTGTTCTACTTAATATGACTGGTTTAATTCTGTAGTTATCACACAGTTATTCTTAAGTGTTGAAAATTAACTGAAATGTGATCCCTGTTAAACATAAGAGTGGGAATAAGAGAGGGAAGAGATGTATAATTTGGGGCATGCTCGGGCTGACTTGCCCCAATTGGTAGAGTTGGAAACATACCAGGGGATTCCAATTCAATCCCATCAAGGTGGCATGTGCCAATGCCATCTCACTATTCCAAGTGATCAATTTCAGTTCACAATTGATCATATTGAAAGGACTAAGAGTCAAAGGGAGCACATAAACAAGTCTAGTATCTGCTAACACTAACCGATAGAATAAAGGGGAGAGTGATCCAACATGGGAAGTGAGATACTCAGCAGACTCATAGAATTGCAGATGTCCTAAATAGCACTCTGGCCTCAGAATCAGCCCTAAAGGCACTCGGATCTGGCTGAAAAGCCCATGAGAGTATTTCAGGCATGGAAAGCCAAGACACTCTGGCAAAAAGATCTCTGTGAGTGAGATCCCAGTGGAAAGAACAGGTCTTCAAAGAGGGAGGTGCCTTTCTCTGAAGGGAGGAGAGAACCTCCACTTTGACTATGACCGTGTCTAAATAAGATAAGAGTCGGAGAACTCAAGGGGCTTCCATAGCCTTGGAAACTCATGACTGGTGCATAGGGAGATTACTGATGCCATAAACAGGAGTGTCAATTTGTAAAGTCAACAACAGGAGTCACTGTGCACTTACTCCTCATGTAGGATCTTAATGTGCTGTACACTGAGGCTTAATGCTATAACGAGTACTCAAACAGTATATTTCACTTTGTGTTTCTATGGGGGTGCAAACGATTGAAATCTTTACTTAATGTACACTAAACTGATCTTCTGTAAAAAAAAAAAAATTATCAATTCCCAACTTGACTCTCACTGGGATTAAACATGACAATAGGTCTGATCTGATTTCATCATCATTTAAAAAAAATCATCTATTATTTTTCACTTTATGTTTCTGTGTGGGAGCAAACTGTTGAAATCCTTACTTAAGGTATACTAAGCTGATCTTCTGTATATTAAGATAATCGAAAATGAATCTTGATGTGAATGGAAGGGGAGAGGGAGTGGGAAAGGGGAGGGTTGTGGGTGGGAGGGACGGTATGGGGGGGGAAGCCATTGTAACCCATGAGTCGTACTTTGGAAATTTATATTCATTAAATAAAAGATAAAAAAAAAAAAAAAAATTAAGGGATATGGAATAAAAAAAATAAAAAAAAATAAACAAGAGTGTCAATTTGTTAAGTCAACAACAGGAGTCACTGTGCACTTACTCCTCATGTAGGATCTCTGTCCTTAGTGTGCTGTACATTGAGATTTAATGCTATAACTAGTACTCAAACAGTATTTTTCACTTTATGTTTCTGTGTGGGAGCAAACTGTTGAAATCTTTACTTGATGTATGCTAAACTGATCTTCTGTATATACAGAGAATCAAAAATGAATCTTGATGTGAATGGAAGGGGAGAGGGAGTGGGAAAGGGGAGGGACGTTATGGGGGGGAAGCCATTGTAATCCATATTCTGTACTTTGGAAATTTATATTCATTAAATAAAAGTTAAAAAAAAAACACATATATAATCCAAAATAGAAGAACAGTATTTAGATATAAAGCAAAGTCATGGTCATTCACACACAGAGTGGACTCAGATCTGGTCAACCTGGTTGCTCATAGGAAGGTTTGTAAAGATGGTCAAATGTGACTGTGAAGAATAAGATTTCTGCCAAAGCAAAGACATTTTCTTCCTAGTACACAGCGTGTAGCTGCAAGGACTAAGTATAGTTTATGGTCCACTAAGAAGAAGAGCACTGAGCCTTGTGGGAATGTTGGCTTCCCAAAGACATGCAGCAGCTGCCCTAGACTTGTTTATCTAATATGTCTTGCTAAACATGTTCCAGAGAAACCTTGGAGTTAGATGAGCACATGCATGAGCTGTACAATACGCTGTTGTAATCATTATCAATAAAGAAAACACCCCGGGTTAGTTTGGCAGCACTTTGCAGAGGAACTGTTTCCATGTCCTGTCTCTCCTGTCTCTCCTTTCACTTGCACACTCATCTCTTCAAGATCCTGGTGAGTCATAAAGATGGGGAATCCCATACCTGGTGTAATGGAAACATAAAGTTGGGCTGCTTTATCTCCTTTAGAAAGAGGGACACTTTTTTTTTTTTAATTTCACAGGTAGAGTTATAGACAGTGAGAGAGAGAGACAGAAATGTCTTCCATCCATTGGTTCACTCCCCAGATGGCCACTACGGCTGGCACTGCACCGATCCATAGCCAAGAGCCAGGTGCTTCCTCCTGGTCTCCCATGTGGGTGCAGGGCCCAAGCACTTGGGCCATCCTCCACTGCCTTCCCTGGCCACAGCAGAGAGCTGGACTAGAAGAGAGGCAACTGGGACTAGCTCCTGGTGCTCATATTCGATGCCGCTGCTGCAGGCAGAGGAGTAGCCAAGTGAGCCACGGTGCTGGCCCGAAGAGGGACACTCTTTACCAAAAAGTAATTGGATGCTTGCTGTAAAAATTAATAGTTGCTATCCTTGGAATCCTGATGAAGGCACTTTAAAAATAACTGATTGTTGGGTCAGCACTGTGGTCTAATGGGTAAAAGCCACCACCTGCAGTGGTGGGCACTGGTTAAAGTCCTGGTTGCTCCACTTCTGATCCAGCGCTCTGCTATGGCCTGCTATGGCAGTAAGAAGATGGCCCAAATCCTTGGGCCCCTGCACCCATGTGGGAGACAAGGAAGAAGTTCCTAGCTCCTGGCTTCAGATTGGTACAGCACTGGCCATTGCAGCCATTTGAGGAGTCAACCAGTGGATGGAAGACCTTTTTCTCTTTCTCACCTCTCCTCTCTCTGTGTAACTCTAACTTTGAAATAAATAAATCTAAAAAAAACAGTAACTGATTGAAAGAAAGTTGGTCAAAAATAACATCAGGAGCCTTGAGCTCCTATTCTGTTTTTGCACGTGTGATATCTCTGTTGGGATGCCATTAGTAAGGTTACAATTCCCTTAGCCTCTGTCCCTGGCCAGGAAGGTCGGTCAATGGGCTTGTCCCCACTGCCTCACAGAGACCTCTGCACTCTCAGCACCTGCTGTTGTGGTGGTGATATCTGAGTCCCCTTCAGGTGTGTCAGCAGTGCTAGGTACGCTTCCGCAAGCCAAGGAGCAAGGGGAATCACCAGTGTTAACTGTTTGTCCTGTAGCTTGACCCGAAAATGCAGCTCCCTGGCATGGACATCTTCCTTATAATGTTTACAGAGGGCTAAAAAAGGGCTTAACGGAGTACAAGATGCAGAGTTCTGGTACAGTGGGCATACTGGAGGGAATTGGAGAAGGGTGTGAGATGGTGCCATGGAACTGGAAAACTTTAATTAAAATCTTGGTTACTCCAGCCCAGTGCACTGTTGGGGCTCAGTAATAGAGACTGGGCTTCTGTACAAGCCACAGATTAACTAAATAACAATGTCCCTGCCACTTTTGAGCAGTTGCTGAGAGAGGGAGTGTATTCAGATCTTGGTCGACAAGTTGCTTATCCTTGGACGAAGGCTTATGTAAAAATTTCTAACATTCATTAAAAGTATGGAAAAAGATTCTTGATGTTAAAGACCTGTCCACTTCATTTTCTACAGTCCATCAGGGGCTGACTGAGGGCAATATGTCCTTTGTGGATAGGCTAGAAAAAGCTATTGGACATCAGGTAGATAATCAGGAAGTGGCAAAATATTACTAAAACAAATGGCTTATGAAAATGCAAATCAGGATTAAAAATGTTTTTTTATTTTTTTATTTTTATTTTTATTTATTTTTTTTTTTGACAGGCAGAGTGGACAGTGAGAGAGAGAGAGACAGAGAGAAAGGTCTTCCTTTGCCGTTGGTTCACCCTCCAATGGCCGCCACGGCTGGCGCAATGCGGCCGGCACACCGCGCTGATCCGATGGCAGGAGCCAGGAGCCAGGTGCTTTTGCTGGTCTCCCATGGGGTGCAGGGCCCAAGCACCTGGGCCATCCTCCACTGCACTCTCTGGCCACAACAGAGAACTGGCCAGGAAGAGGGGCAACCGGGACAGAATCTGGCGCCCCAACTGGGACTAGAACCCGGTGTGCCGGCGCCGCTAGGCGGAGGATTAGCCTAGTGAGCTGTGGCGCCGGCCTAAAAAATGTTTTAAAAGCTGTTGTCTCCAAAACCTGAAACTATGATGGCAGAAATGATTAAATTCCTTCAAACAGTACAGACTGAGACTTACAAAATTAATTTACTGGCTGCTGCCCTTAAACATCCTGATAACATAAAATACTTTAGCTGTGGAAAGCAAGGTCATTTTATTATTTCTTTTTCTTTCACTTTTTAAAAAAGATTTAGTTATTTACTTGAAAGGCAGAGTTAGAGAGGCAGCAGCAGAGAGAGAGGGGGAGAGGGCTTCCATTGGCTGGTTCAGTCCCTAGATGGCTGCAATGGCTACAGCTGTGCTGATCCAAATCCAGGAGCCAGGAGCTTCTTGTGAGTCTCCCAAGTGGGTGCAGGGGCCCAAGGACTTGGGCCATCCTCTACTGCTTTCCCAGGCCATAGCAGAGAGCTGGATTGGAAGTGGGGCAGCTGACACTTGAACCAGCACCCTTATGGGATGCTAGCACTCCAGCCAGCAGCTTTAACTGTTATGCTACAGCACCAGCCCCATCAAAGTCATTGTCAAAGAAACTTTCTGTCATTGCCAAAATCAGTTACTCAACCTTCAAAAAAGTGTCCAGGGTCTGGACCAGTGGCATAGAAATCAGCTCTCTACTATGGCCTGCTATGGCAGCAAGAAGATGGCCCAAGTCCTTGGGCCCCTGCACCTGTGTGGGAGACAAGGAAGAAGCTCCTGGATCCTGGCTTCAGATTGGTACAGTGCTGGCCATTGCAGCCATTTGAGGAGTCAACCAGTGGATGGAAGAACTCTTTCCCTCTCATCTCTCCTCTCTCTGTGTAACTCTCACTTTCAAAAATAAATAAATCTTAAAAAAAGTGTCCAAAACGCAAAATGCATATCACTGTACTAATCAGAGCTGCTCTGTTCTCTCAGTTTAAACTGAACAATGGTTCTGCTGAGGAACTAATATAATAATAATAAGGACAGGGAGAGGATGTCCAGCTTTGCATTCTTTGAATATATACAGGGTAGTGTGAGTGCACTGGCTTGAATTGATGCAGGGACTAGCATGTGATTCAATAGGTCAAGCTGCTCTTCTGACATTGGCATCTCATACTGGAGTGCAGCTTTGAGTCCTGGCAACTCCTCTTCCATTCTAGATTTTTGCTAGTCTGTGGAGAAGGCAGTGAATAATGGCCCAACCATTTCTGTCAACCATATGGAAGACCTGGATGAAGCTCCTGGCTCCTGTCTTTCATCTAATTCAGTCCTGATGTGGTGGGCATTGTGCAGTAAGCCAACAGATGAGTGATTTCTGCTGCTTGTCTTTCTCAGTCTCTTTCAAATAAAAAAATTAATTTAAAAATGAAGGAGTGGCCATTTGACATAGTGGTGTGACCACTGCTTGGGATGCCTGCATCCCATGTCAGAGAGCCTGGGCAAAGTCCCAGCTCTGCTTCTGACTCCAGCTTCATGTTGGTGTGCATTCTGAGAGACGGTGATGAGGGTTAAAGGAGTTGAGTCCGTGCCACCCTTGTAGAGACCCAGATTGTGTTTCAGGTTGCTGGTTTGGGCTTGGTCCTGCCCCAGCTCTGGCATAATGTTGGGGAGTGAACCAACAGATTTGAGACATATCCACATATTTTCTTTTCAGTACAAAAATAAAATAATTATTGCTAAAGGTCAAAAGACTTCTCAAAAGCTTTAAAATAAAAAGATCAAGCTGTTTCAAAACTATCACAAATGTGTTCCGAACAGGAAACACATTGTGAATATTATTGTGTTATTTCTGCAGTCTCCATGCAGGCATGTAGATGCTTAGAGGGGGTCCAGTTTTATAACGTTGGCCTAATGGGAATTGGGTAAGGTTTAGCCTTTATAGTATTTGATGCTGTCCCTGTTTTACTAACATGATGTGGATATTGTCATCTTACAATTTGGTCATTTTAAGAGTAGTTAATTTTGAAATTATTTCAAACTTACAGAAATACCATGAGTGAGTCCCATTCATTGAGAATGCCCAGTTAGTATCCTTTTAGCACTTTTGCCCCTGACCCAAGATGTTTCTGCTAACTATAAAGTGGTCCCCTGATAAATAGCATATGAACCCCAATTTAAGAAACCAACATTAATCCAACACAACCCAATCCACAGAACTATCACATCTTTTTCCAACCATGTTAAAATATCATTTCTCCCACTGTGATTCCATGTTATTTTTCTGGAATTCTAATATGAAATTCTAATATGAAAACCCTTAATAGATATCAAGAGCAGAGATGACTCAAGCTGGGTCGCTCCAGTGTTCCTTTCTGAGAAAATGTGGGCCCTGTATTCTCATCAGAAGCACCATGGTTCGATGCTGGGCTCTGCTCAGTTTCCCATCTGTGCTGTGATGGATGCTATCAACTTGGTACTTAGTGAATTTCTGCCAGATTGATTCACATGCACCTTTTAAGTATTTATTTATCCATTTTGAGTGCAGAATTACAATGAGTGATCTATATCTATATCTATGTCTACATCTATATCTTTTAAAAGGATTTATTTATTTATTTGAGAGAAAGAGAGGCAGTGAGAGAGAGAGAGACGGGTCTCCCATCTCCTGGTTAACTCCCCAATTGGCCGCAACAGCCAGAGCTGCATCAATCCAAAGCCAGGAGCCAAGAGCTTCTTCTGGGTCTCCCATGCAGGTGCAGAGGTCCAAGCACTTGGGCCATCTTCTACTGCTTTCCCAGGCCATAGCAGAGAGCTGGATCTCTCTCTCTCTCTCTCTCTCTCTCTCTCTCTCTGCTGGTTCATTTCCAAAGAGTTGCAATGTTAAGTTCTTTGTCAAGCTGAAGCTAGGATGAATGACTATTTCCCGGTCTTCCACATGGGTGGCAGGGCCCAAGGACTTGGGCCATGTTCTGAAGCTTCCCAGGTGCATTCACATTGTGCTTGATCAAAAGCAGGGAAGCTGGTGCTTGCGGCAGCACCACAGAACTCTGATGTGGAATGCTGGTGTGGCAGGCAGTGGCAAAACTTGCTGCACCACAGCATTCGTATATGCTGTGCTGTATACACATTTTTATTCCTTTTTGGAATGTGTGGACTTTTATTAAAAATTATTCCAATATTATGCCAGTATCCTACTTCCTATCAAATTTTCATCCACTACCTTTAATAGTATTTTTAATCATCAATACTACATGAAATGCTGGTGTTTTAATCCCCAATATTGTTTCTCCATTTATATTTTGATCTAGCATCAAAGCTAAGGGCTCACTCTTCTGTTCTAGTTAGTGTGTCATTATGTACTATATCATTATGAGTTCATAGATTCTTATCTTGTTAAAGGTATTATAGTCTGAAATTATGTGTTCTGATGCTCAAGTTATTCCAGATCCTAGAGGAATCCTCTTCAACACACCAAATTAGGGCCCCAATATCTACAGTTGGTGTAAGTACCATCTTAGGAGAAAAGATTCACTAATTCTTATCTCCCTTCCCTGAATTACACTTCCCTTAAAGGTGCCATTTCTTTCATCAAGTCTTGTTACTATTAATGAAGATTTACCATCCAGCAGTACTCTTCTATGTTTGCTCTGGAGATGTTCTTTAATACTAAGGTCATTTTACAAACCAAAATCTCATCAAGTCACACTCCTCTTTCAACTGTGTGGATGGTTTCCCATGACTTTTGAACAGGGACCATAGGACTTACTGTGGTCTTCAGAAAGACAATGCTATGTATGGGTTGTACCCTGTTAGGTCTTGTCTACCAGCTGTCTGCTCGCTATTCTTTTCTTACATGCTAGGACTCGGAAGGCTCTCAGTTGTATCATAGACTTTACAAATTTCCTCTCAACCCATCAAAATTACTAGAAGATCCAAAGGTGAGGCTAAACTCTGTTTTTAATTAAAAAAATTTATTGTTTTATTTGAGAGGTAGAGTTACAGACAAAGGGAGAGACAGAGAGAAAATTCTATCCACTGGTTTACTTCCCAGTAGACACAACAGACTGAGTTGGGTTGATCTGAAGCCAGGGGCCAGAAGCCTGGAGCTTCACTCTTCTCTCCCACATGGGTGCAGGAGCCCAAGCATTTGGGCCATCTTCGACTGCATTTCCAGGCCAAAGCAGAGAGCTGGATTGGAAGAACAGCTGGAACTCAAACTGGCACCACAGGCAGAGGCTTAGCCCACTACACCACAGTGCTGGACCCTAAACTCTTTTAAAATAAGATTTACAGTATTTGAAAGGAAGAGATACAGAGAGAAGGTTGCAGTGGAGACAGAGATCTTCATCTGCTGGTTCATTCCCCAAATAGATGCAGTAACAGGGAGATGGCTCATAATGGAGCAGCTGGGACTCAAACCAGTGCTCACATGAGATGCTGGCATTACAGGCAGTGGCTCCATGTGTCAGCTACTTCATTTCTTCTTTCAAAGGAGTTCTCATCTCTAAGTGACTCAGAAAGATGTACCAAAGGACCTTTGAGGTGGTTATGATAAATTATCTCTTTTAAATTTTACATTCCACAGGACACACAGTATAACTAAATTATTTACCAACACAACCTCATTCCTTGAGAGTGGCCTAACTCAGATGAGATATGTAATGAATGCTAATCTAATGAATGCTAATCTCTGGATAAAAAGTGATGATCATGTCCATAAAGAAGATTGCAGTATAGCTCAGCTGAACAAAGGATAACATGATACTGTGAGTTAGTCAATAGCAACACAAAAATATGGTGATCATCTAAAATGCATATTAAAATAATTTCATCATGACAGCCTCCATTTTGGATACACCTTCAATGCTCTAAGTTTCTACAGCACAAGCAGCAGTGTGGGCAATGAGAGATTCTTGCTGGGAGAGATAAGAGGAATCTTTTAGCATCACCGACTCACACATTAGCAAGACAGATTTTCTGCAAATAATTGAAATCCATAATCAGCAGCTTTGTTCAAAATTTCATTTTCTGTAACTGTGAAAGTGAAATTAAGGGACGAGATTTGGGACAGAATTCTTAAAGATACATGAAGGTTATTGAGTGGTACATAACTTGGCAAACCCACAGCAGCAGGTTTTATATAAGAAACAGATCACCATAAACAGCTCACTCACACCATCAGAGTGCCCAATTTTGTCTTCTACCTCTTTAACTTCATCTCCATTATCAGCAATTTTATTTATGTTTTAGAATTTAGTTCAAAATGAAGGTATAACCAGAGGATATCACTACTCCTAATCTAGGTAATACCAGTGAGCAAAAATACAGTGTCTTCAATGGCAAACATCCAACTTTCAGTATTATGCCAAACTTATTAAAGAACATGATACTGGGATTTTTTACAATGATGGAATAATAAAAATCATTAGAGCAATTTATCAGGTTTATAATGCACATCAAGTGAAAGTGCTGGCAGTGTGTGCAAATATAGAGCACAGTGTATAAATTGTTGAGTAATGTCAGGCAGAAGTGAGAAAATTAATCATGCTGGGTAAAAATATATGGGAACAAGAATTCAGCAGGCAATGTTAAGCAGAGAAGCACCACATGGAAGTATGGAATCATTGTTTAATGGATACCCTATTCTGGGTTCACAGCTGGGAGGTAGAAATACACTTGGAGATGCAGAGGTCCCTGATCCTCTTCATGATGACTTTTACCCAACCCAACCAAGACAGTATTCTTAGTCATTCTCACATGGAAGCAAGGGTCTTTATGCCTTTATCTCAGCTGTGGGCTCTTTCAATTATCCTTCTTCCAGTGCTGGACTTAAGTATCCTGTAAGTGAAGCAGATTTTCTTCCCCAGCAGAGCAGCTGGAGACAACAGTGGGGAATCAGGTGTCAATGATTGGGAAAATGTAATTGACCCTACAGAGCCCTCTAGTGGTGAATAGTCACATTCCAATGATTCATGACCCATTATTATAGCCCAATGAGGACCCCAGCAACACTCAGGCCTCCCAGAGTTAATTAAACCAAAGATACTCTCCAGTTAGCACACCTTCTCTGGCTTGTTATTGAGAGAGGCGCTTGAGGACTTAATCTAGGAGAGCTTCCTTGTCAGATGCTTTGACCCCCAAGAGGAGAGTTCTTGCACAGAGTAATCATAAGCCTCTATCCCTGGTCCATGTCCTTGGATGCAATGTGCAAGCTTCATGACACAGAAAAATAAGGAATGAAGGAAGAAAGGAAGGAAGGAAGGGAGAAAGGAAGGAAGAAAGAAAGAAAGGAAGGAAGAGAGAAATAAAGAAAGGAAGGAAGGAAGGAAGGAAGGAAGGGAGAAAGAAAGGAAGGAAGAGAGAAAGGAAGGAAGGAAAAGAAAATAGCATTGTGGTGCAACTCATGGGTTTACCATAAATTTAGATAAAGCGGGTGCTGGTGCTGTGCCATAATCATTAAGCCTCTGCCTGTGGCACTGGTATCCCATACAGGTGCTGGTTCATGTCTCAGCTGCTCCACTTCCAATCCAGCTTTGTGCTAATGACCTGAGAAAGCAGTGGATGGTGGCCCAAGTGCTTGGACCCCCGTACCCATGTGTGAAGAAGCTCATGGTTCCTGGCTTTGAGTTGGTCCAGCTCTGGCCATTGTGTCCATTTGGGGAGTGAACTAGCAAATGGAAGACCTCTCTCTTGGTCTTTCCCCTTGTCTATCTATGACTGCTTGTCAAATAAATAAGTAAATATTTTTAAAAATTAGACAAAGTAACATTTATCTGTGTAATTTCTGTCCTATAAGTAAATCAGAAATTAGAGACTAAGCATAATTGGTTTTCAAATTTCCTATAAATCAAAAATTTACCTCTTGCAGTAGCATGCAGTAAAATTTACTTTTTCAAAGAGGAAGAAGTTTAATAAGTGCCTTCAAAGAACTTTCTATGATGAGCCAAATTCACTGTTGCCAGAAAAAAATTTGTAAATTTTAGGAAGGCTGATTAGAAAAAATCAGATATGCCTTCCCCTAGCCACATGACTTTGTGAGATTAAGAAAGTGCTTTGGCTGGCACCGTGGCTCAATAGGCTAATCCTCCACCTGCGGCGCTGGCACACCAGGTTGTAGTCCTGGATGGAGTGCCAGATTCTGTCCCGATTGCAGGTGCAGTGGCCATTGGGGGTTGAACCAATGGAAAAGGAAGACCTTTCTCTCTCTGTCTCTCTCTCACTGTCCACTCTGCCTGTAGGAAAAAAAAAATAGAGAGCGCTTTGTTTCAACTTTTTCCTATTGATGAATACTGTCCCTTGAAATTTTTTCTTTAAAACTAAATACTAATTACCAGTAATCAATCATCCAAATAAGTACATGATAATACACATTAATTATTTTTTATTCAGCACATCATAGTGACAAATGTAGAGTCGTAGCACAATTATAGTCTGTTTTGGACTCTATTAAAATATTTATTTATGAGAGAGAGAGAGATCTTCCACCTGCTGGTTCACTCCCCAAATGACTACCATTGCTGGGACTGAGCCATGCAAAAACCAGGAGCATGGAACTCCAATGGTTCTTCCATAAAAGTGGGAAGTGCCAAAGTATTTCAGTAATGTTCTGCTGCTTTCCTACACACATTAGTAGTGAACTGGATCAGAACTGGGACTGGAACCTGAGTTCATCTGGGATGCCAGCATTGTGAGCAGCTGCTTAATCTGCACCAAATGCTGGCCCCTGTTCTTGATTCTTAAAGGAAGGACACAGTAATGTCTAGCTGAAGAGAGATATGTACCAGACTTGAGTTTTACTATGGACAGATGACAGACACTGTAGATTTATCTGAGTTTATGCCCAAGGGGTAGGACTCATTTAAGTTTCTTTTTTTAAAGATATGTTTTATTTACTTGAAAGACAGAGTTACAGAGAGAGCCAGAGCCAGAGCCAATGTGAAAGCAAGAGTGAGAACGAGAGAGAGAGAGAGAAGATGTCTTCCATTCCACTGGTTCTCTCCCCAGTGACTGCAATGGCCAGAGCTGAACTGATCCAAGCCAGGAGCCAGGAGCTTCTTCCAGGTGTCTCATGTAGGTTAGGGGCCCAAGCACTTGGGCCATCTTCCACTGCTTTCCCAGGCCATAGCAGAGAGCTGGATCAGAAAAGGAGCAGGCAAGACTTGAACTGGTGCCCATAAAGGATGCTGGTGCTGCAGGCTAGGACTTTAACCCACTGCACCATAGCACTGCCCCCGTTTGGGTCTTCTAACAAATCCTGGTGTTAGCTTGACTTGTAAATAGAGACAATTAATAAATCGCACAATAACCTTGGTAAATAATAGAGATATCTTTTGCTTATTTAGAAGGAGACTTTTAAAAGTAATTTTATAAAGAATATAAGGAGGGACTAGCATTTAAGCCACCATTTGTGAGAATGAAATCCTATGTGGGTGCCAGTTCAAGTTCTGGCTGCTACACTTCTGCTACAGCTCCTTGATGATGGCCTGAGGAAACATTAGAGAATTGGCCAAGTGCTTGGGCTCCTTCACCATGTGGCAGGCATGGACGAAGTTCCTGGCTTTGACCTAACCCAACCCCTGTCTTTGTAGCCATTTGGGGAATGAACCAGATGATGGAAGATCTGTCTTTCTCTCTTCTCCGTAACTTTGACTTTCGAATAAACAAATAAGTCTTTTATAAAATAGGTGATTTTATCCAATGTTAAAATGAATTCTTTAATGTTTCTTCAAAGGTCCTGTATTCTTCTGTATTGTAGGAAATAGCTGAAAATATTTAAACCCATTTTGATAGAGATTTTTAAAATTTATTTGAAAGAATTATAGAGATAGCTATAGAGATAGAGATATAGAGAAATATAGAGAAAGAGAGGAGAGAAAGATAGAGAGAGAAATAGAGAGATGTTGGTTCCATTTGTTGGTTCACATCCCAAATGGCCACAATGGCCAGGGCTGGGCTGATCCAAATCCAGAAGCCAGGAGCTCCATCTGGGCTGCCCACATAGGTGCAGGACCCCAAATACTTCGACCATCTGAGACTTGAATTGGTGGCCATATGGGATGCCAGCACCATAGTCGCTGGCTTTACCCACTATTTTCACAGTGCTGGGCCTCAATTTTATTTTAAAAATAATAAAAAAAAGTTGCATATTTTACTTACAATCAAATAGACTAAAAATAGGTACATTTGTTTTGGGAATCTCTAACATTTTCAATCATTATACCAATTTAAAAGTCTTAGTACATCAGCTTGAACAGATACGGAGGTCCAGGTTGGGTAGATTTTTCTCTTCTGTGGAATTTACATACATTCTATCATCCTAATGATTTTTAGTTCTTTAGCAATGCTTTATATAAAAGCACTCAAAATGTCATGGTTATAAAATGAAATGATGATGTGTATTGTCCATGAACCTTTTGAAATACCTTCTTATAAAATATGGGGGCTGGCACTGTGGCATAGCGAGTAAAGCCACCGCCTGCAGTGCCAGCACCCCATATGGGCACTGGTTTGAGACTTGGCTGCTCCACTTCTGATCCAGTTCTCTGCTATGGCCTGGGAAAGCAGTAGAAGATGGCCCAGGTCCTTGGGCCCCTGTACCCATGGGGAAACCCAGAGGAAAATCCTGGCTCCTGGCCATTGCAGACATTTGAGG
This sequence comes from Oryctolagus cuniculus, assembly GCF_964237555.1. Classification (NCBI taxonomy): domain Eukaryota; kingdom Metazoa; phylum Chordata; class Mammalia; order Lagomorpha; family Leporidae; genus Oryctolagus; species Oryctolagus cuniculus. Next base: position 174,525 of record NW_027208295.1, read on the forward strand.
AGTGAAGCAGCAAATGGAAGACCTGTTTCTCTCTCTCTCTCTCTGCCTCTCTTTCTCTCTCTGTGTAACTCTTTCAAATTAAATCTTGAAAGGGACAAAGGAAGGAAAGAAGGAGGGAAGGAAGGAAGGAAGGAGGGAAGGAAGGAAGGAATGAAGGAAGGAAGGAAGGAAACAGAAGAATCTGAAATGAATGAATAAATGAAAGGAAGGGAGGGAGGGAGTGAGGGAGGGAGGGAGGAAGGAAGGAAGGAAGACAGAAAAGGAAAGAAAGAAAACAGAAGGGGTAACAAGAACCTGAAATGACTGAGGCTTATGTCCTTGTTCCATCAGTCCCAACTCTGAGTATAGATAAGGACATGGGGTGCCAGTTTCTTTCTGGCTACTTCTTGCTGATATGAACCATTGACATGGAGTGAGTATCTGTACTCTGGATTGGATTGATTGAAGAGCAGTCTTGGGTTTTTCCTGCATAATTGCTGGGGATTTAGTAGTCATATGCTCCTGTAAAGACTTTTGAAATATGTTAATTGTACATGGTAATAATGGAAGCATTATGACTATGAGGATAAAAGGAGAAATTAGAAACATTGCCCATGGTGGGAAAGATGGCCAAAATGAGGAGAACAAAGAGGGATATAGGAGAGCAAAAGAGTCCTGCCAGTTAATGTGAAGACAGATGTACGCCTGAGTGCTCCTGTTTTGTTTAGTGTGTACGTGCAGTCAAGGAGCTGTGGGGTAGTTAGTCTGGCCTGCTTCTGGTCCTGGGGCCCCTCATTTCCTAGCTGGCCTGGGAGGAGAGCTGGCCTGAATAGATTAGTTTTAATAGGTGACATCTCTAAAAGAAATTTAGAGCTCTGCCTGCAATGTTACTGACCCTAGGTCATCCCTTCAACCATGTTGGTTACTTTGGAAGTTGGGAAGAGTGAAGGGCTTTTTCAGTTTAGGGAGGGCCAACAGGGTCTGCAGCTCTGACCCAGGAGTCCTTCAACCTCCAGGGCAGTTCCATTTCCAGTAGTGTCGCTCTTGGTAGAGTTGTCAGGCCCCTTCAGGAGCCATCTTCTAGCATGACTGCTGCTTGCCCAATGCCCAGATTGCTCATATTGCCAATCAGTGCCATTTGAGGTAGACCGGCTTTGTTGGGTCTCCTTGGTGGAAGACTCCTATGTAAGGCAGCCATTAATTGGCCTGCCATCTATCCTTACATTGCTCCTGTACATTGGCTGCCTAAATAACTCCTCTTCCTCCTAGTCTCTGTTAAAGTGGACTACGGAGGCAGCCTTTGGGAAGGTCAGCCAAGGGGGTGCTCAATCCCATCCCTAATCCTTGGTGGCCAGAGCTACAGATCTATAGTCACAGGCATGTTATCACAGTGTTTTTCAGGGCTGGTACTGTGGCACAGCAGGTTAAAGCCCCAGCATGCAGTGCTGGCTCACCATACGGATGCCAGTTCAAGTCCCAGATGCTTCACTTTTGATCCAGCTCCCTGCTAATGCACCTGGGAAAGCAGCAGAGGATGGCACAATTCCTTGGGCCCCTGAATCCATGCGGGAGAACTAGGAAGAAGCTCCTGGCTCCTGACTTTGGAATAGTTCTGCTCATGTGGCCGTTTGCAGAGTGAACCAGCAGATGGGAGACTTCTCTCTCTCTTTGTAATTCTTTCAGATAAATAAAATAAAAATAAACCTTTAGAATAAATAAAAATAAAAAAAGAAAGATAAGATTATGCCCATAAGGAAAGGTATGTCCCTCTAGGTAAGATCAAACATTAAGACCATCTTATCTAAATTGTCATGCATTTTGAAGTAATTATTAAGACCCTCTCTCCCTTAGTTTGGTTTGAAAAGGAAGGTTTCAAATGTTTGCTGTACAAAAAGTCTTTCAGAACCTTGAAGAGGACACATTTTAAACATAGAGCCCACAATGTTTCCATTTCCATGAGCAGTAAATCTGATTTTTAGTACAAAATGTGAATGATGAAAGACTTTAAATAGGTAAAATTGTAAATGGTTAAATTTATAAAACTCATTAAATAAAAAGAAGAGGTGATTGCCTACTCCAGACAGTATTTTCGAAAGCATCTGCAAGATTTTATAAAACATTTATCTCTTTTAGGCCTCTAGGACCTTTTCATGAAGATAACCATCATGACTGATAGCAACACAACAAGATGATAGGACTTTTGTAGCATTTGGACATTTGTACTGATAGCATTTTACATCATCATAACATTTAGTACCATTTCACATCTTGACACTACCTTTAATATAACCCAATTAGCCTAATTAGTTGATGTCTCTACAAGATGAAAGAAATATCCTTTGACATTTCCAGGGGCCCAACTGGAAATATCAAAGTCCAAAGAATTTGGAACTTTATTTTTTGAATGCCTGCAAAGATTTTAATCCAAGAAGGCTTAAAATGTCTGGTAGAAATAGGATCCCTTAACATCTTAATGCAATATAGGCCAGACTTGATCATTGTTCAAAAGTGATCCCTCAAATGCTTTAAAATGAGCATATAATTAAACCACAACTCTTATTAATAAAGACTCAGGTGTTTTTAAACAATTAATCTCTTTGGTCTTTCTCTAAAATGGATAAGTAAAACCTTAAATGAGTTAGCACACAGAATCATCTCATAATTTGAAGCAATTTTAACAGAGAAATAGAGAAGAAAAGAGAGCTTACTGGAGTTGATAGAAAACTGACAGAGTCACCAATTAAACAAAAAACTATTAAAAGGAGATGCTTTTAATCTATTTCAGAATTAGCAATTAAGACTATCACCAAATAGTTCTGCTGATTTCCTTGAGTTACATTTTGAATTGATCCTTTAAAAAATCTCCAAATTAAGAGATTTTCTAAATAAAAGAATATAGTAAATTTCAACCTTAATCTCAAGCGGTCTTGAATAATTTTTCATATATGAACATTTGTAAAAATATATTTGTTAACAAATTTAAATTATTTTATAGACTGTAAATCAGAGATTACAAAATAGGGGCCAGCACTGTGGTGCAGTGGGTTAAAGTCCCAGCCTGTGGCACCAGCATCCCACATGGGTGATGGTTCAAGTCCCGGCTGCTCCACTTCTGATCTAGCTCTCTGTTATGGCCTGGGAAAGCAGTGGAAGATGGCCCATGTCCTTGGGCCTCTGCACCCATGGAGATCTGTAAAAAGCTCCTGGTTCCTGGCTTGGGATCAGATCAGATCAGCTATGGCCATTGTCATTTGGGGAGTAAACCAGTGGAATGGGCAATCTCTCTCTCTGGCTGTACCTCTCTCTGTAACTCTTTCAACTAAATAATTCTTTAAATAATCTTCCTAGATTCAAGACAGAAATTCCTTCAAACCCAATATCCAGTTGAATTTTACAACTGAACCAAAATTTCATGCATGAGATCATTATTTACCAAAGACATCTTTTTGGATTTTAAATTGAATTTGAGCCTAGTTTTTCATCCAGAAAACACCTTGGGCTAATAATGTCTGGTCAACCATCAGCTACTTGGAACTGTCTGAAACAACTACATCTTCAGGCAGCTCCATGACCCCAAGGTTGACTGTGCCCAGTGGCCAGGGTGCCACAGATGAGTTACTCACTAGTGATTGTTCAACATCACATTCAATTTCATGAAGGAGGACATTCATCAGAGCAGATGGGCACCTTCTTGTTGAAGAGATTCCCAATGAGGACAATGTAATAGGTGACAGAATGAAGTGCTAGTGTGGAGAGAGAGCTATGCCTGGAAATAGTAATGAACCCAGTGAGCCAGTTGGTTCGAGCATTATTCCACATAGGTTAGGAGAGCTATCTCCCAGGGTAATGTTTCCATGGGAAGGGCCCTTTATTTCCTTTCCACCCCTTGTGTGGAACATTGCTGGATAGAGGGCTTCATGGGTGTGGAATTCCTGAAATCCTACCAGGACTTTACAAAGGACTTGGTGGCCCACTTGCTGGAGGTCATGAGAAATTCCAAGGTGGCCAGGTTAAAATAACAGGCAAGACTTTGTCTCCATGAAGTATTAGCGAAGAGATTTTGGCTGCCGCTAGACAAGACAGGGGAAAAGATAGAAGAAGGCTAGGCATGGGGCATTCTTTCAAGTGAAGTTGCTCAGGACTTGCCACAGTTCTTGAGATTTCTTTGCCAGCACTGCCAAATATATTACTGGAGATGGCTGGAACAGAGATGTTTGTCTTCATGTGAGAGAGAATCTAGATGTGATATAGAGTAGCAGTGCGAGATGTGGCTGCATTGTGTTAGGTTTTAGGATTTTAGGACTCATAGAAGGATAGGAAGTAGCTAGTTAAAGGTCTTTATGGGCCACTGCTGTGGCATAGGGAATAAAGCCTCCACCTGCAGTGCCAGCATCCCATGTGGGTACTGGTTCGTGTCCTGGCTGCTCCACTTCCAATCCAGCTGTCTGCTATGGCCTGGGAAAGGAGCAGAAGATGGCCCAAGTCCTTGGGTCCCTGAATCCATGTGGGAGACCAGGAAGAGGTTCCTGGCTTCTGGCTTCTGATCAGCAGAGCTCCGGCCATTGCGGCCATTTGGGGAGTGAACCAATGGAAGGAAGACCTTTCTCTGTCTCTCCCTCTCTCTGTCTGTAATTATAACTCTCATGTTGGGGTCTCAAGCCCGATGCTAGCCCCTGACCAGCAGGGGCAGCACAAGCCCTCCCCAAAAAGGCGAACGGGAAGGGTAAGGTTGACAGGTGAACACACCACAAGCACCCATGAGTTCTGTCGAAGCAGGAACCACTTTATTGAGGAAGTGTGCAGGTATAAAGCTTATGAAAGACATGCACAGTAGGGGAGCCAATCAGTGAAAAGGTCATGCAGGCATGGGTGCACCACACACAGGGGCACCTTAAGCAAAGTATAGAGATCATGCACTGTCCACGTGTCTGGAACTAAAGCAGACCTATCCCTGCCGGTGGTCTGATGATCATACGTAGCTTAATGGCAGCAGCCACAGACACACCCCTCAAACATCCACTAGGCACCATATTGGGATGGAGATTTTAGGAAATGCCCAATACTCTCAAATAAAATAAGTAAAATCTTTTTTTTCTTTTTTGAGAGGCAGAGTTAGACAGTGAGAGAGAGAGAGAGAGAGAGACAGAGAAAGATCTTCCTTCCGTTGGTTCACCCCCCTAAATGGCCACTACAGCTGGTGCGCTGTGCTGATCTGAAGCCAGGATCCAGGTGCTTCCTCCTGGACTCCTATGCAGTTGCAGGGCCCAAGCACTTGGGCCATCCTCCACTGCCTTCCCGGGCCACAGCAGAGAGCTGGACTGGAAGAAGAGCAACTGGGACAGAATGGATGCCCCACCAGGGACTAGAAACCCGGGGTGCCAGCGCTGTAGGCAGAGGATTAACCAAGTGAGCCATGGCACTGGCCAATAAATAAAATCTTGAAAAAAAAAAAAAGAGGCAGGCTAGAGGGGAATTGAGATTTAGAACCCATGAATTAAGCAAAATATGGCCTGAGGGAAGAAGGTCCTTTCACAGGAAATAGTCACCCCAAATGAGAACCTAAGTTCTGAGTTCTCTAAGAGGAGACCACGAGAATCCCCAAGCTCAGACCAGTGTCCGTTTTAAGCTGTTACAGATAAGCATTTCCCCCAAGAGCAGGAAACTGACTAAACATGCCAGGCCCTAAGAGGGGCATGAACTGGACCAACCAAATACTCAGACCCTAAAGGGAGGAAGAAGCCTCATGAGCATTGTCCCAATATGCTTGAGGTGGCAGAGACCTCTCTTACCAAGCCAGTGGGTTGAGAATTAGGTTCGCTGTGGCCTGCAGTGATGAGATCTGGCAAAAGCTCTGTGAATGCATTGAGAAATGAGAAAGTGCAAGCAGATGAGAAAGTGATCTGGAGAGCATCTCTCAGGGCCATCTGAGTCAGAAGGGAAAAGGACATGGTGGGAAAGAGAAGGTGGGGGGGTAGAGACAGTAAAAAGGGAAAAGAGTTCAGAAAGGAGAAGAAAGTCTGGAGAAAAGTTAACATGCACAGCTCTTACCAACAGATACGGGAGTGGCTGATTGAGGCCAGTTGCCATTCCCTCACTCCCCCCTCACATGGCACACCACACATAAGGAGATGATACGAACTCACAGCCAGACTGAATTTATTCAAAGAAAACGAACTTGCAGAAGTTGACCAGCTGCCAGTGTGCACAAAGACCAAACATGTGGCTGAAGTCCCAGACACCAGCAACCTGGGCCTTATTATATCTTAGGTGGGTTAGGGTAGAGGTGGGGAATAGTAGGTGGAGATGAGCTTCTCCATATAGGTTTTCCAAGTTTTTCAAGGGCTTCCAAACCTGGAGAAGAATGTATGGGGTGAGGTGGGAACAATATAGGATGTGAGACTGAACTGGTCTCTTGAAAGAAGGCAGGGGTAACAAGAACCTAAAATGACTGACGCTTATGTTCTTGTCCCATCATAAGCCAAAGCCAAGAGCCTGGAACTCCATCTGAGTTCCCACACGGATGGCAGAGACACAAGCACTTGGGCTGCTTTCCCAGGTGCATTAGTGTTGTGGGCTAGCTTAGGCTCAAACTTCAATTTCATGCTCTTGCCTTTTACTTAAAGAAGAATTCTAAGTTCAGGCACAAATACAACATGCAGCATGATGAGGCTTATTTATAGTGAGAATACATAGGAATAAATAGTCTTTATTAAAGCAGAGTGTGGCAGGAAGGGGAAAGACAGACTTCCATACCAGCCTCTTCTGTGTCCACGAGGGGAGAGAGAGCAAGCATGCATTCCCCTTCACCAAGCTTCTTATGAGCTTCCAAAAGGGCAGTGTTTACATAGTCTGCTTGACATGTGGGTGATAGGACTACCTGGGGGTGGAGGAGGTATGGCTTTCAGCTCATGAACTATCTATCTACCTTAGTTTTTCCACTTCATGAGCAGGGAGCTGGATTGGAAGTGGAGCAGCTAAGACTGCAACCAACATGCAGGTGGGATTGCTTGCATGTAGAGGTGGTGTAACCCATAGTGCCACAACACTGGCCCTGATATGGACATATCATTAACTAAAGTCTTTTTCATTTTCAATTCCTCAGTTATTGCATAATATACTTTTTCTGTCTTAGTAACCACAAATTATCATTTTAAAATCAAAATCTAGACATTTTAATTATAAAAATAATACATGGGGTGGCATTGTGATTCTGCAGGTTGAGCTGTTGCTTAGAATACCAGTATCCCATAACAGAAAGCCTGATATGAGTCCTGCCTGCTCTTCTGTTCCAGCTCCCTGATAATCCAGTTTCCTGGTAATGCACCTGGAAGGACAGACAGTGACCCAAGTGCCTAGATCCCTGTTGTTGCTGTGGATTCATTTCTGAGAGGAAGAGGGTGGTGGGGGAAAGAGGTGCAGAGTCACCACACAGACCCCAGGAGTCAGTGAAAGCAGGCCTGAGGCAAGAAGTTGCTACAGCTGCTTATATAGTAAGGCAGCCAATCCAGTCAAGGGGCGGTCTATGCCCTAACCAATCACAGCCTGTTGCCAGGCAGTTTCCAAAGCCATCCTATCACAGCCTGTTGCCAGCCAGGCTCTGTTGCCAGGCAGTTTCTGAAACCATCCAATCACAGCCTGTTGTCAGTCAGGCTCTGTTGTCATGTGGTTTCCGAAGCCATCCAATCATGGCCTGTTGCCAGGCAGTTTCTGTTGCCAGTGGCCATCTTGCCATGACCTTCTCACTTTCTCGTTCCACCACATTGATCCCTATCACCTATGTGGGAGACCCACATGGGATTCCTGGTCTCTGGCTTTATCCTAGCCCACCCTAGATATTGAAGCCATTTCTGGGAGAAAACAGTAGATGAAAGCTCTGTCTCTCCCTCACTCCCTCAACTTCTCCCTCTCTCTCTCTCTACCTTTAAAAGTACATCTTCATAACAACACACATATTAGCTATTAAAGACTGCAGAAGAGTATAAAATGAAAGCATGACTCCCTGCATTCTATACTAGTCATATTTCCCAGAACAAACTACTCTTAACTATTTCCTACATTATCTTCTGAGATTTCTATATGCATATATACAAGAGTACTTTAAAGTATCATGAAAATGTAATCAAATGATTAAGTCTAATTTGCTGTAATTAATTTCTTTTTAAATTTTTATTTTTATTTATTTGAAAAGCAGAGTTACAGAGAGGCAGAGACAGAGAGAGTGAGAGTGAAAGCGAGGTCTTCCATCTGTTGGTTCACTCCCCAGATGGCCACAATGGCTGGAGCTGAGCAGATCCAAAGCCAGGAGCTTCTTCAGGTCTCCCATATGGGCACAGGGGTCCAAGGACTTGGGCCATCTTCCACTGCTTTCCTGGGTCATAGCAGAGAGCTGGATCAGAAGTGGAGCAGCTGGGACTTAAACAAGTGCCCAATGGGCACAGCAGGTGACAGCTTTACCTGCTGTACCACAATGTCGGCCCTTGTAACTAATTCCAAAGTCCATGCATACAAGAAGGTTTCAAAACCATTTGTGTAGTGTGTATTATGAAAAGAGGTGAATGAATTACAAGTTTTGCACCAAAATAATGTCATCTTTAATTCTATTTCTCATGAACTTTTTGAAGTGCCTTCATAAAGATATTTGTGCAGAGGGCTGGCATTGTGGCATAAATGGGTTAAACCACCACCTTTAATGCTGACATCACTTATGGGCACTAGTTTGTGTCCCAGCTGCTCCACTTCTGATCCAAATCCCTGTTTATGTGCCTGGGAAAACAGTGAAAGATGACCTGGTGGAAGCTCTTGGCTCCTGGCCCCTGGCCCCTGGCTCCTGGCTCTTGGATTTGGCCTGGCTCAGCCCCAGCCATTGCAGCCACTTGGGGAGCAAATCAGCAGATTCACAGGGAGAGATGGAACAGCTCTCCTTGCCTGTCTCTCTGCCTTCTGAATGAAATGACAATGAGTAAATAGCACTTTATAAAGAGATACATATGCATGTGTCCTTTTTTTTACAAAGGGGCATTTTTTCTGTACCTTGTTTTACATAAGTACTCTGTCCCTACATCATTTTCCAGACCTATTACATATTTAGTATTTGACTGTACAGATATAGCATAATGCATTTTGCCACTTCTCTGTCAATATACATTTAGGTTGCTTCTGATTTATTCCCATCTTCAACAATACTACAAAGACCTGACTTGGTCTTTATGTATTTGACCAAATATATGTTAGATAAATTTGCAGTTGAATCCTAGCAAAGGGCATTTACATTTAAAGAACTTTGATCTGCTAAATTATCCTCCAAAGAGAGTACTGTGTTATTCTCCTGCCAATATGAGTGCAAGGGCCTGTTTCCCCACACCTTCCAAAAGTGTGTGTGATCAGAGTCCAAATCCCTTCCGATGCTTCCAATTTCCCATTTCTTCTGCTCTCTGTCTTCAACTTTTCTTTCCCTCTTTTTAGGTCTCTGATCACACTTGGCTTTTGCCAAACTAATCTGTGAATATGTTCTGCAATTATTTCCTCTCTACTTACCTTCTACACTGCCTTCTCTCACCCTCCAACCTCACTTTTCCTGCTCACAAACTTCCCTGATAGTTTCCCTGCTGCTCGGCACAACTGAACAGAAAGCAGGTGCTCACTCTTTCCCTGGTCTCCCAACCTGCCATCCTCTTCAACCAACAGAGAATGTTAATCAGGAAACATGGGAATAATTTCATAGGAAATAACACTGCCTGTGGTGCTGGCTTCTAATACAAATTTCTTATACAGGAGTATGGTTTTGCATTTCATTACGCCCATTCTCTACTGCTTATAAACATTATCATATGAAAAAACAGAAATGAGAGTTAACTATATCAGAAATTATGTCAGAAATTAACTCTGAATTTTAAAAAGCTATAATATACATGGTTAATTTTGGCAATCTGCACTAATGACCTGTGTCCTATTACTTTTTGCTTTTGAGTACTTCCCAACCTCTCTACTGACCTCCACCTCCTCCCTCCTCTTTCACTCCTACTCCCTTTCTACACCACTGCCCCCTTTGCCCCTGAAGCTCTCTCCCTTTGGAAGCAGTCTTGTAGACTGACATTCAATCATGTGAGAAATGTTATTTATTTCAAAATGGTTCTGTAGGACAGGCCTGAATGGCATCTGATGGCAATCAACTGGCCTTCTAATAACCCTTAAATAAGTTTCCAGCATACATGGGGCCAGTATTGAGGCATAATATGTAAAGCCACTGCCTGTGACACTGACATCCCACATGGGCTGTGGTTCATGTCGCAGCTACCCTACTTCTAATCCAGCTCCCTGGTAATGTGCCTGAGAAAGTATCAGAGGATAGCCCAAGTGCTTGCGTCCCTGCTTCTTCATGGGAGATGTGGATGAATCTCCTGGCTCCTGCTTTGATCCAGTCCAACGCTGGCTGTTGTAGCCACTGAGGATGTGAACCAGTAGATGGAGGATTGATATCTGTGTGTGTGTGTGTGTGTGTGTGTTTATCTTTTCCTCTAACTCTGCCTATCAAATAAATAAATTTCTTTTTTTTTTTAACAGAGTGGACAGTGAGAGAGACAGACAGAGAGAAGGGTCTTCCTTTTGCCATTGGTTCACCCTCCAATGGCTGCTGTGGTCAGCGTGCTGTGGTCGGTGCACCACACTGATCCGAAGGCAGAAGCCAGGTGCTTCTCCTGGTCTCCCATGGGGTGCAGGGCCCAAGCACTTGGACCATCCTCCACTGCATTCCCTGGCCACAGCAGAGAGCTGGCCTGGAAGAGGGGCAACAGGGACAGAATCCGGCACCCCAACCAGGACTAGAACCCAGTGTGCTGGCTCCGCTAGGTGGAGGATTAGCCTGTTGAGCCACGGCGCCGGCCACAAATAAATAAATTTCTTTTAAAAAGTTTTAGAAAGGGGTCCACACTATGGTGCAGCTAGTTGAAAACATCCCTTGTAATACTGGCATCCCATATAGGTACCAGTCCTGGTGGCTCCATTTCACATCCAGTTCCCTGCCAATGGTCTGGGATCAAGTACTTGGGCCCCTACACCCAAGTAGGAGATCTGACTCCTGGCTCCTGGCCTCAGTCTAGCACAGCAGAGGCTGTTGTGGCTATTTGGGGAGTGAACCAGAAGATGAAGATCTCTCTCTTAGAATAAAAAAAAGAGGGGTCAGCACTGTGGCACAGTAGGTTAATCCTCCACCTTCTGCACTGGCATCACATATGGGCGCTGGTTGCTCTTCTTCCAATCCAGCTCTCTGCTGTGGCCTGGGAAAGTAGTAGAAGATAGCCCAAGTCCTTGGGCCCATGCACCCATGTGGGAGATCCAGGAGAAGCTCCTGGCCCCTGGCTTCAGATCAGCAAAGCTCCGAACATTGCAGCCAACTGGGGAGTGAACCAGCAGATGGAAGACCTTTCTCTCTATCTCTGCTGATAACTCTACCTCTCAAATAAACAAAAAAACTTTTTAAAAAAATAGAAAATAGATTAAAATTAAGGAGAACAAATAAAAAAAGCCCCTCTCTCATTCTGCCTTTCTGTTTAAAGAAAACTGACCACAAATATTCTGACTCAATTTGACATACGATGGAGCCAAGAAAGCTACTGCTGACTTTGTCTATGCCTCCTCAATCCCTTTCTGCAGAAAAAACAATTCCTCTTGCTTTCCAAGCACCCAAAGCCAAAATGACCAGTGCTACCCAGTTTAACTCTGTTAAGGCTGCTCCAGCATTGAAGGAAAGAAGGAGGAAGGGACACAAATGCATGGTGCTTTAGATCATAGTTTCAGACCAGAATCTCATGGTTGGGGGATGGGTGCTTTCTCAAGATGGGAGTCTCAGGTGCTCCAAAATGGAGTCCCTACTGTCCAGGTGTTACTTCGTTACCAACTTATGTATCTCATACAAAATATTTCTCTCTTAGGCCGGCGCCGCGGCTCAACAGGCTAATCCTCCGCCTTGCGGCGCCAGCACACCAGGTTCTAGTCCCGGTCGGGGCGCCGGATTCTGTCCCGGTTGCCCCTCTTCCAGGCCAGCTCTCTGCTGAGGCCAGGGAGTGCAGTGGAGGATGGTCCAAGTGCTTGGGCCCTGCACCCCATGGGAGACCAGGATAAGTACCTGGCTCCTGCCATTGGATCAGCGCGGTGTGCTGGCTGCAGCACACTGGCCACGGCGGCCATTGGAGGGTGAACCTATGGCAAAGGAAGACCTTTCTGTCTCTCTTTCTCACTGTCCACTCTGCCTGTCAAAAAAAAAAAAAAGAACATATAAAAAAATATTTCTCTCTTACACATTTTATAAAACTTGCCAGAAACCTATAGCCATGAGGGGAAGGATGTGCCAAGGACAGCCAGTTATCCTGATGAGTCTAAGCATCCTGTTCTCAGCTTTTTCCAAGTCGTATTAACAGGTAAACAACACAGTTGCTCAGAAAGTGGTCTTACACTTGTTACAAGAGCTGCTTCCCACCGGAAGCACGAAAATGCTGGTCCACTCACAAGCACTGTGATAGGGAGGGCACTGGAGAAAAGGTCAAAAACAACACACTCGGGCTGAGAGGAGAAATGCTGTCACCCTAACACCCTCTATCCAGAAATCACTTTCTGTGTTCACTTCCTAGATGGCCTCATTATGCTAATGAGTTTCATAAACTGGTAATCTGGTGACAATGACATTCTGTCAGGACACTGGAATCACTCAGTTCTTCATGTGAAAACTGCATTACACTGAAACTCACTCAGCAATAGTTTTCAAGGTCACATCTACTCTACATCTCTGTGGGGGGAAAGGTGAACTTTTTTCTTTCCCCTCTTCTTTTTGACCCCTCCTCCCATTAACAACTTGTATAGATGCTTCCACAGACCACAGTCTTTATGAAAATGTAGAACTAATATCGTCCTATGCCAAAAAATGTCATGGGTTAAACACAGAACCCAAAATAAGACAAGTATCTGGACTTCTTAGTTAATTCAGTGGGGGTCCAGGGCTGTGGCACAGTGAGTAAAGCTGCCCCGTTCAGTGCCAGCAGATGGAAGACCTCTCCCTCTCTCTCTGCCTCTGCCCCTCTGTATCTCTGACTTTCAGATAAATAAATAAATCTTTTTAAAAAAAAGTATGGACTGTAAGATAATCAGCCTGGTGGAGCACTGGGTGACTGCAGAACTGGGCAGAGAAAGTGCTACTTTTCTGTATTTGTGTTTATAGTTCTCCACTTCATGCAAATCCAGACTAAAATAGCTCCAGTTGTTGACTGCACAGTTCGCTCTCACTTTGTAAAGGGGTCAGCGGCAGGCAATAGTAGTTGACATCCTTCCTAACAGGAGAAGGAAGAAGGGCTGACAACAGAAATTGAAAAGCAGCAATTAAGGCATCAGCTAAGGTTCTGTGGCCTCAAACTCCAGATTGAAAAGTCTGTTAACTAAACACGGAAGAAGGATCAACCCGCAAAGTTACTGCTCACCCTTCACACTGCTCCCTTTGGCGAAAAGCTCAGCAGCAGGGCCACTGCTGCCAGGTGTGTCCATGGGGAATCCAACGCCCGATGAGGTGCAGAATGGGGGCCATGGAGCAGCTCCTATTCTGACCCTCCTTCCCACCCCTGCAGCCTCCCACACTCCTCTGAAGGCCACTGAGCTCCACCCCGCAGAAGCAGCAGCCAGAAGGCATTCTGTGACCCACCCGAAGTGGGAGCCGGGCTTATTTAAATAGAGAGAACTGGCAGCCTCACGGCCTTCCTTCCCCGCCCTCTCACCTGCCCTGCTTGTGCAGTTGTCCTGACCGGTGTTCTCTGTTTTGTAACCACCACATAAAGCACATTGAGGAAAATTTGAGCAAGGTAACACAGGGGCCGGCCAGGCACTGGGAGGCTGGGCAGTGGCGGTGGGAGACAGGAGAGCCAAGGTCCCAGCCCTGACCCTGCCCCGGGAACCCACCAGAATCACTGAGAAGTGAGCCACGTGGCGGAGCCGCCACCCGCCCTCTCACCCATCCCTCTCCCACATTCACATCTGTGCCCCTTCTGTTCTCCATACTTGCCTGAAAGTCCCGGGAGCCCATCCCCCTGCTTCAGGACACTCAGGGAGCAAAGCAGAGAGTGTGGGACAGAAAAAGTCCCTGGCATGTGGGACCCACAGGCGGCAGCTGAAGAGGCACAGAAGCAGCGGGTGGCGGCTCAGGGTGTCTCCGCAGACTTCCTGGGATTGTACGTGCAGGGCAAGAGCCACAGTGAATGTGGGAGAAGGAGCAGCGTGGCCTCTCAGGCTGACTCCCCATGAATGAACTTGCTCTGTTCTCAACTCTGCGCCAGAGAGCAGGCACCGACATGCACATACACAGGTGCAGGTACTCCCACGTCCACACGCACAGGCAATTGGAACACAGAATACGTCAGGGCACCTGGCGACTCTGGGAAATGGAGTCCAGGCCACGCATTTCTAGAGACCAGCGGGCGATCCCCAAGGGCTTCAGTGTGGAGTGGATGGAGAAATACTGCCAGAAGGGGGCACCCGCTCTGTTCACATCCCCTCTTTTCCTTCCCACCCCAAAATCTCAAGGATCAGTTGGAGTTGGTGTTCTTTCCTGAATCAAATCTTAAAGCATGGCACTCTCTTTTGTAACTGATCCCAAATCCTGGCTCCTTCATAACCTCTGTCTTCTTCCAGAAACATCTTATGGGTTGCATTGTTCCTGGAAACTTCTCTCACATAATAAATGATTATGAAAGCAATATACCTTTTAGCAGAGGTGTAGAGGGTAGAGTTTAACATGCAGATTTGATAATACAATTTTATTTGTGTCTTATTGATGTTTATAGTTCTTCTCAAATCATTTTACACCATCTTTTAATTCCTCAAGCATAGAAACAAAGAAGGGAACTGGATACTGAACTAACATTGCTAAGTATCTTCTAGGAGCAAGATTAAGGGACTGCATGCCTTACCTCATAGCATTTATACCTTGGATTAATTCTGGAGACAGTATAATCAGGAGTTCACAAAGGGGAAACTGAGGTGCAAAGAGTTTAGAACTTGCCCATGGCAATATCATTAAAATGTCTAGGTTAAAGGCTAACTAAATTCTTTTGTTTTGGGGCTCAGTTTCTAAAACCCCAGATTTGTCATCTGGGGAAAAAAAGTGAGAGAGAGGGAGGCTGGTGCCATGGTGAAGCAAGTAAAGCTGCCTCCTGCAGTGCTGGCATCCCATGTGGGTGCTGGTTTGAGTCCCAGCTGCTCCACTTTGGACCCAGCTCTCTGCTATGATCTGAGAAAGCAGTAGAAGATGGCCCAAGTCCTTGGCTCCCTGCACCCATGTGGGAGACCTGGAAGAAACTCCTGGCTCCTGACTTCAGATGGGCACAGCTCCAGTCCTTACAGCCAGTTGGGGAGTGAACCAGCAGATAAAAGATCTCTCTCTCTCTCCTTCTCTCTGTGTAGCTCTGACTTTCAAATAAATAAATAAATCTTTTTTAAAAAAGTGAGATAGAGCAAGAGTACCTACAACAATAATCTACACTGTAGAAAACATAGGATTCTAACTTGTCTAAAAAGGAAGACAATTCAAAATTGCTATTATTCCATTGTCGTTTTCATTTTTTCTTATGTTTAATATCAAGATAGCATATATATTATGCAATCTTAGGTATACATATGATTTTTAAAATGTTTAAGTAGAAATGCAAATGGATAACTGGATGACATGGAGGTCTATGTTTATGATTGCTTCTGTCAATTCTAGTTCATGGGATTAGAGTTGTTGCTGGATTAGGAATGCTTAAATACTTATCCATTGGTTTCACACTATTTATTGTCAGGCAATATTCTTTGGGTAGACTTCTCTTTCTTGCCAAATTGAAAATGTCATGGGGACAAGAAACATGTTTGCCTTGAAATTAACTCAGCATCTGGACAGACTAAGTCTCTTAGTTCAGTGAATAAATGAGGATATGGAAACAAGCAAATAAGAGTTGTGACCCCCAAGAACTGCCTAGTAGAGGAGACAAGGAAAAAGAAATCTATTTGGAGACTGTCACAATTAGGGTTGAAGTGTACAAACAGGAACCATCCATGCCAACAGGTCAAATGTTCACCCTTGCTATGGAAGGCATTCCATTCATTTATTTAATAAGTGTTTATTGAGCAATCTTCTGTGTTGTGTGTAGAAAGAACTAACAGCCACTTGATTTCCCTGAACAACCAGATAGAAGCAGGGAGACTGGGCTGAATCACAAAAGGCTTTGCACACAAAGGTAAGGAAAATAAAAGACAGAGGGTAAATTAGTCTATTAAAGATAATTAGTAGGATCCACGCAGAGGTACTGTGGCAATGAGAATGAAGAAAAGGCAAATATTACATTGAGATCTACATGTAGAATCAATGGGAGTTCAATGCTTTAATATGGTGGATGAAGGCAGATGAAACTCATGTGTAAATCTTAATTTGGATTTTATTTTTAAAGGACAAGATGTTCTTACTACATTAATGTTCATCAGTAACAAAAGGCTACCTCCAATCAACTTACAAAGTTTGCATAAATCTAGAACACAATCTCATGGGTAAATGTTATGTATAAGCCCTATGTAAATCATCAAGCCTATTATGTAAACTGCTACCATATACAATGGTCCTCACTATGATGCAGTTACTTAGAAATTAGAAGACATGGGGTCAGCGCTGTGCTGTGGTGGGTAAAGCTTCTGCCTGCAGTGCCAGCATCCCATATGGGAACCAGTTTAAGTCCCAGCTTCTCCACTTCTGATCCAGCTCTCTGCTGTGACCTGGGAAAGCAGAAGAAGATGGCCCAAGTCCTTGAGCCCCTGCACCCACATTGGAGATCCAGAAGAAGCTCCTGACTCCTGGCTTCAGATCAGCTTAGCTCTAGCCATTGCAGCCATTTGGGGAGTGAACCAACACATCAAAGATTTTCTCTCTCTCTCTCTCTCTCTCTCTCTCTCTCTCTCCCTCTGCCTCTCTGAAGTTCTGCCTTTCAAATAAATAAATAAAATCTAAAAAAATGCTGATGAGAAACTATTTTTAAAGAAAAGAAACTAGAAGACATAATCAATGGCTATACGAACAACCTAAATAAAAATGAAATTCAAAATTACATAATTCATAGCTGAATTTGGAACACCTCACTAAGTCACAGTTCATGTGTCCAGCAATCTCAGGTACTCAAAGTACAATGAGCAGGACATAAGTAAAAACATTCCTAGAATAGTCAAAATATGCATTATAAAGTCCAAGTGAGGTGTCCTGCCACTGGCTCTGCATCATGGCTCTTAAACTGGTTCATGAACTGGCTCCTCTGGCAGGCGTGAGTGGGCACAAAGAGAAGAAGAAAGCAGTCGGTGTGAACTGTGACTAAGTGGAAAGGGCTCCAAGAACAGTGATGCAGAGCTCTGTGGCCCCTAGCTGGATGTAATATGCAGGCAGGCATTTTGATTTCTGGGAGACTACCATGCTCTGAGTTGTCATGGGGCCATCAGAACTGAGCAGAATCAATACATTCCAGGCCAACATCCACAATTCATCTAGTGATAATGGAGCACAGAAGCTTGGCTTTATGGGTACAACTAAGCCTCACTCCCTTGCTATATCTTTGTTTGGAGCCACTGGAACTGGAGAGCACATGGGGTCAGAGGGGGTAGAGGAGCATGGTGTGTGGGGGTCTAAATGTGGCAGCAGTGTGCAGAGGGAGGTGTGGAGGGGGAGGAGAGAACCAAGAGCATCTAACACTAGGGGCATAAGGAGCAGAGGAGGAAGGGAGACAGGGATGATTTGTCTGCATTATGCCTGGTACTCTCCTGGGTATAATTGATACAACATGAATGATGTGAATATAGTGTTTACTCTAAAGACATTTCAGTCCTGGGGGACAGGTGACAAGGACATAGATAATTACAAAACAGTGTGATAAAAGGTGTAGGTGCACAACAGAATCACCTACATCATTTGTGGATTTCATGTCCATGTCAGGTAAGAACTGGGCTAAGGTCAAATCTCAGAGGGATGAGAGCCCAGAAATGACACAGTTGTCTGAAAAGAAAATAGGCAGGTGATAGGCAGATGCTTGGTAACTGAAGCTGGAGCCAGAGCATGGATCCTGACTGACTGGAGGCTGTCAAACTGTCATTAACCTGTACCAGGCTGAGATGTCCTAGCTTCTATCCTGGTGTGCATGTCTGTAGAGAGGCATAACAAGAAAGAGAAACTCACCTCTGGCTGTGGTTGACCAGAGGGACTGTGGGAGGTCCTCCATTTGAGGCCAGAATCGTTTTACCCTGAGGTTTCCTCATTCATGGGAAGGCTCCTTTTCTTTTCTTTTCTTTTCTTTTCTTTTCTTTTCTTTTCTTTTCTTTTCTTTTCTTTTCTTTTCTTTTCTTTTCTTTTCTTTTTTCTCTTCTCTTCTCTTCTCTTCTCTTTTCTTTTCTTTTCTTTTTCCTTTTTTTATTTGACAGGCAGAGTTAGAGAGTGAGAGAGAGAGACAGAGACAGGTCTTCCTTCCATTGGTTCACCCCCTAAATGGCTGCGATGGCTGGTGTGCTGTGCCGATCCAAAGCCAGGAGCCAGGTGCTTCCTCCTGGTCTCCCATGTGGGTGTAGGGCCCAAGCACTTGGGCCATCCTCCACTGCACTCCTGGGCCACAACAGAGAGCTGGACTGGAAGAGGAGCAACCAAGACAGAATCCGGTGCCCCAACTGGGGCTAGAACTTGGAGTACCAGAGCCGCAGGTGGATATTTTCTTTTTTGCATTAAACTCTCCTGCCACCAGATCTCCCACATACCCACAGAGGGCAGATGATAATGACTTATTGAATGAACAGAATCTTGAGGTGTCAACTAAATAGAAGACTCATGAGTCAATACTCACCTTATGGGTGTACTGCAATATGAGAAAATTGAGGCAGGGGATTTTGGTCACACTCAACCTAAGAGTCCTTCTTAAAAATCAAAATAAATAGGAGCTGGTGCTGTGGTACAGCGGGTTAAAGTTCTGGGCTGAAGCACCGACATCCCATATAGGCACTGGTTTGAGTCCCAGCTGCTCCTTTTCTGATCCAGCTCTCTGCTATGGCCTGGAAAAGCAGTAGAAGATAGCCCAAGTCCTTGGGCTCCTGCACCCATGGGGGAGACCTGGAAGAAGCTCTTGGCTCCTGGCTTCAGATCAGTGCAGCACCAGCTGGTACAACTCCAGCAACTGAGGCCATCTGGGGAGTGAACCATTGGATGGAAGACCTCTCTCTCTGTTTCTACCTCTCTCTGTAATTCTGTCTTTCAAATAAATTAAACACTCCTTGGAATTTACCCAAAGTAATACAAATTGGCAAACAAAAATGTGGTCTGCACCCTAATGTTTATTGCAGCACAATTCACAATAACCAAGACCTGGAACCAACCTAAATGCCCATCAACGGTAGACTGGATAAAGAAATTATGGGATATGTACTCTTTAGAATACTATACCGCAGTAAGAAACAATGAAATCCAGTCATTTGCAACAAAATGGAGGAATCTGGAATACATCATGATGAGTGAAATAAGCTAGTCCCAAAGGGACAAATACCATATGTTCTCCCTGATTGGTGACAACTAACTCAGCACCAAAAAGGAAACCTGTTGAAGTGAAATGGACACTATGAGAAATGGTGACTTGATCAGCATAGCCCTGACTGTTAATGAACAACTTAAGACATTATCCCTCATAGTAGTTTTTTTTTGTCTGTTCTACTTAATATGACTGGTTTAATTCTGTAATTAATACACAGTTATTCTTAAGTGTTGAAAATTAACTGAAATGTGATCCCTGTTAAACATAAGAGTGGAAATAAGAGAGGGAAGAGATGTACAATTTGGGACATGCTCAAGCTGACTTGCCCCAAATGGTAGAGTTAGAAACATACCAGGGGACTCCAATTCAATCCCATCAAGGTGGCATGTACCAATACCATCTCACTAGTCCAAGTGATCAATTTCAGTTCACAATTGATCATAATGAAAGGACTAAGAGTCAAAGGGAGCACACAAACAAGTCTAGTACCTGCTAATACTAACCGATAGAATAAATAAAGGGGAGAGTGATCCAACATGGGAAGCGAGATACTCAGCAGACTCATAGAATGGCAGATGTCCTAAACAGCACTCTGGCCTCAGAATCAGCCCTAAAGGCATTCAGATCTGGCTGAAAAGCCCATGAGAGTATTTCAGGCATGGAAAGCCCAAGACACTCTGGGAAAAAAAAAAAAAAAAACTAAATGAAAGATCTCTGTGAGTTGAGCCAGCGCCGTGGCTCAATAGGCTAATCCTCCACCTTGCGGCGCCGGCATACCGGGTTCTAGTCCCAGTCGGGGCGCCGGACTCTGTCCCGGTTGCCCCTCTTCCAGGCCAGCTCTCTGCTATGGCCAGGGAGTGCAGTGGAGGATGGCCCAGGTGCTTGGGCCCTGCACCCCATGGGAGACCAGGAAAAGCACCTGGATCCTGGCTCCTGCCATCGGATCAGCGCGGTGCGCCGGCCGCATCACGCCGGCCGTGCCGGCCATTGGAGGGTGAACCAATGGCAAAGGAAGACCTTTCTCTCTCTCTCTCTCACTGTCCACCCTGCCTATCAAAAATAAAAAAAAAATAAAAAAAAATTTAAAGATCTCTGTGAGTGAGATCCCAGTGGAAAGAACAGGTCTTCAAAGAAGGAGGTACCTTTCTCTGAAGAGAGGAGAGAACCTCCACTTTGACTATGACCTTGTCCAAACAAGATAAGAGTCGGAGAACTCAAGGGGCTTCCATAGCCTTGGAAACTCTTGACTGGTGCATAGGGAGATTACTGATGCCATAAACAGGAGTGTCAATTTGTAAAGTCAACAACAGGAGTCACTGTGCTCTTATTCCTCATGTAGGATCTCTGTCCTTAATGTGCTGTACATTGAGACTTAATGCTATAACAAGTACTCAAACAGTATATTTCGCTTTGTGTTTCTATGGGGGTTCAAACTGTTGAAATCTTTACTTAATGTATACTAAACTGATCTTCTGAAAAAAAAAAAAAAGAAGAAGAAGAAGAAATTATCAATTCCCAACTTGACTCTCACTGGGATTAAACATGACAATAGGTCTGATCTGATTTCATCATCATTTAAAAAATCATCTATTATTTTTCACTTTATGTTTCTGTGTGGGAGCAAACTGTTGAAATCTTTACTTAATGTATGCTAAACTGATCTTCTGTATATAAAGAGAATCGAAAATGAATCCTCATGTGAATGGAAGGGCAGAGGGAGTGGCAAAGGGGAGAGTTGCAGGTGGGAGGGACGTGATGGGGGGGAAGCCATTGCAATCCATAAGCTGTACTTTGGAAATTTATATTCATTAAATAAAAGTTTAAAAAAAGCAAAATAAATAAATAATCCCTTTCACAACTCAGAAGTACCCAGCTGCCAACCTCTTGAGTATATGCTCCAGAAAATGAGAAATCCCCTAAGACTAGAGGTGGGCAAGCACTATCTTGACACTTTCAAAACCATGTGAGGAGAAAAAGCCCCACCCCACTAGAGCCCATTCATCCAAGGATACAGCAGAAGCCTCAGAAGCTGGCCTCACTGCACATTTGCCAACAGGGTAGGCAGGGCACAGAAGGCGTGAAGATATTTGTGGCCTCATGGTGCTGGCTCCAGCTGTTGACACACAAAGAATGGGTGATAGGCAGGCGTTCGAGCTATCCCTGCCTCTGCCTGGCCACCACTTCAGTATGCATGGACCAAATCTGCATCTGGAGTGCCTGCTGAGGCCAGGGGATACATGGGGACCTACAGTCAGAGGAAGTTTGAAGCACTAGCTTCAAGGTTGGAGAGTTGCCATAGCAACAACACTTTTAGGGGTTGATGTGACAGGGACAGCCCTGGGAAGATGAACTGGTCTCCTGACCCCATGTCTTTCCCTTTATGCTCCTCTGACTTACAACGTGAATGAGGCTCTGACAGAGGGAGAGTGGGGCATGGGATTTGCAAGGCAGACAGATGAGCAAGTAAAGCAATCTGACTTCTTACCTGGCACAACTAGAGAAGAGGAGAGATTTGCAGGCTAGAAACAGAGCAAAGAGACAGCAAAATAATACATCCCTGTTGCTCCTTCCCCAAGACGCACAATTGACCTCTTCCTAAATCAGAATTGATGGTAGTAGTGATGTTGGAAATTGTGAGTGAAGGGCCCAATGTGGCTAATTTTCTGTTTGTCTTTCCTGTAAAAGGTACAGCAAGTGATATCTACTTAAAACATACACATAGCTTGAGCCTGACTGAGAGTTCTTGCAAAATATAAGTACACCTTGTGAACTTGAAAGATGCTAACTGTGTGGCCCCTCACTGGGGATTTGGAGTTCTGTAATTAGAGCTGGATTTTGTCACTGGTGGTGCACACTGTTGTCTCTACTAGAGTCCATGGCCACTCTTGTGGCATTTACCCTGGTTGGACATTTCCTCACATTCCCAGCTGAAAGGCACCAACCATGAATGCCTTTAGCTAAAGAGTGAAATCTATCTGAACTGCAGCAGATTGTGATTGGATAGATTTTTATTGTAGAATTTCTACCAGAAATCACCTTCATCAAAGCATGCTTTGTTCTGACTTTATCATACACAGTGATGGAGCAAGGACAAAAGCCTTGGATCCATGATGACCTCTTACAAAGCAACAAGCAGGCCCCTGTTTTTCGGCCTTGCCAATACAGTGCCACCCTACTTTAACCAGGCCTGTCCTGCCTTGACTTTTGGACACATTACTATCAGAAGACTCCTGCTGTCAGCCCGAGATCTCTCTCACTCCTCCTCTCAAGCTATCTCCCCATATCTCAGCTGCTCAGCCTCAGAGTCCAGTCTCAGCCTGAACCTCTCCCAGCTCACACTGTTATCTCAAAGGACCCTGAAATCTAGCCCAAACTCTCCCTCTTTCTCATCAGCCCAGCATTAGCTCACATCTCCAAGCCCATTGCCTACAGTGCTAGCATCCCATTCAGGCACTGGTTCAAGTCTCAGCAGCTCTACTTTTGATTCAGCTCTGCTATGGCCTGGGAAAGCAGTGGAAGATGGCCCCTGTGCTTGGGTCCCTGCACCCACAGGGGAGAACTGGAAGAAGCTCCAAGGTCCTGGCTTTGGATTGGCCCATCTCTGGCTGTTACGATTATTTGGGGAATGAACTAGTGGATGGAAGACTTTCTCTCTGCCTTTGCCTCTATGTCACTCTGCTTTTCAAATAAATAAATAAATAAATCCTTTTTTAAAAAATGTTTTATGGGGCTTATTAATGTATGATTAATCAACATTTCTAGTTTCCTTATATAATGTCAATTATAGTATAATATTCTGCTATTAACTTTTAACTGTTCATTGTTTAGGATGACAACACAATTTGTTATCTTCTTTGGTTTTGTTACATGTTTTTCTTTTTTAAAATATTTATTTCTTGGTATGTCTGAGTTACACAGAGAGAGAAGGAGAGGCAGAGAGAGCGAGCAAGGTCTTCCATCCACTGGTTCACTCCCCAGTTGGCTGTAATGGCTGGAGCTGTGCCAATCCAAAGCCAGGAACCAGGAGATTCTTCCAGGTCTCCCACGTGGGTGCAGGGTCCCAAGGATGTGGGCCATCTTCTGCATCTTCCCAGGCCATAGCAAAGAACTGGATCAGAAGTGAAGCAGCCAGGACATGAACCAGTGTCTATGAGATACCAGCACTGCAGGCAGCACCTTTACCCACTACTCCACAGGGCCAGCATTGTTATATATTTCTCTTTTGAGCTTTATACCTCTTGCCTGGCAGAATTTTTCAGAAGTATAATTCCCAGCATAATACTCCTGGCCTGGCACTTTGAGATAGTGAATTCTGGCTACATAACAAATATAGCTAAGTTTATTAATGGACTGCAAGTAAAACTAGCCTGAAGACCACTCCTTCTAAACCCTCATTGTTGCTCAAAGTTGGCTAAAAATGTGCTCACACTGACCCCTTCTCATCAAATGTTTCTCTCTTGACATGGGTCTGGATCAAAAACCAGGTCAAATAAAACCTGGAAAAATTGGAACATGATCAGCTGCATTTTCAGAAATGGATTTTGGTCACAAAGAGGAAACAAAAATCAAGATGCAATGAGTCATTAGTGTCAATCCTAAATCAGGTTTGATGAAGCAGGATGGTTATAAAGGAAGGGATTTTTAATGAATTATTGTTTGATAGTAACTATAACAGAACATTCTGTCAGAACTATATCCTCTGGAGAGGGCTCCCATTTTGAAGGGGAGATGCTACCTTGATGTGATACTTAGTGTTCTCATACCTAATGCTAGAAATTTTGTACAGCACCCACAGTGAACTTCTGAGGAAGTTCTTTGACATTGTTGTTCCTGAGAAGCTGGGATTAGGATGCAGAGCACTAATTCAAACTTTGGAAAAATAAAATTACCGATGCTGTAAGATTGATCTGGGCATTGCCACGTGAGGCTGGCTGATATGTCTCAGAATAACAGTCACTTGTGTACTGCAGGACGCAGAGTAGCTCACTTTTGGCCAACCCAGCACAATACATACAACTCACTGTGTGTGCGTCCACTCCTGGAGCAAAGGTTACTGACTCATTTTGGGCTCTCTGGGAGATATTAAGCCATAGTATTTGATAACCAAAATGTTATTTTGAAGCTATAATGTTTAATCCAGTCACCTTGCCACGAGACCGCTCTGGGACACATATATGTGAATAATTATATGATATTGAACAGCTAGATCTGACCAATGTCCCTTTAGCAGAGGGGGGAACACCCATTCCATGTCATAGAAAGCCCATGGGTCTGACCTTGCTAAGGCAACTGCAAATGGGACTTGAAATTCAATAAACCTGTAGCAGGCTAAATCTTTTTTAAAAAAGATTTATTTACTTATTTATTTGAAAAGGAGAGAGGGAGAGAGAGAGAGAGATCTTCCATCCATTGTTTCACTCCCCTAATGGCCACAATGGCTGGAGCTGGGCCAATCGAAATCAGGAGCCAAGAACTTCTTCTGGGTATCCTGAGCAGGTACAGGGCCCCAGGACTTGGGCCATCTTCCACTGCTTTCCCAGGCCATAGTAGAGAGCTGAATTGGAAGTGGAGCAGTTGGAACTTGAACCAGTGCCCATATGGGATGCTGGCACTGTAGACAATGGCTTTACCTGCTATGCCACAGTGCCAGCATCCCATATGGGCACTGGTTCAAGTCCTAGCTGCTCCACTTCTAATCCACTCTCTGCTATGGCCTGGGAGAAGAGTGGAAGATGGCCCAAGTACATGGGCTCCTACACCTGTGTGAGAGACCTGGAAGAAGCTCCAAGGCTCCTGGCTTTGAACCAGCTCAGCTTCTGCCATTGAAGCCATCTGGGCAGATAACCAGCAGATGGAAGACTTCTCTCTGCCTCTGCCTCTCTGTAACTCTGCCTTTCAAATAAATAAATAAATCTAAAAAAAAAAAGCTGCACAGAAACTGGCTGTGCAATCCTTCTCATAATGCAGAGGATCTCTACAGCTAAACCCAAGACTAGAAACTTTATCTGAAGCAATGCCTACAGGGGCTGGTGTGGTAGTGTATCAGGTAAAACTGCCAACTTCTACTCAGTATCCCATATGGATGCTGGTTAGAGTCACAGCTGCTCCACTTCTGATCCAGCTCCCTGCTAATGGCCTTGCAAAAGCAGCAGAAGGTGACTCAAGTACTTGTTCCCCTACCACTCATGTGGAACACACTGAAGAAGCTCCTAGCTTCGTCATGATCAATCCCTGGATTATGCAACCATCTGAGAAGTGAACCTGCAATGAAAAAACTCTGTCTCTCTTTCTTTCTCTGTTAACTTCACTATTATGTAAATAAATAACTAATAAAAGAAATACCTAAAACTTTGTCTCCTTTCATTCTTACAATACCCCAGTCAGTCATTGTTCCTTTTCTCTGAGGTTTGAGGAATAACAAGAAATTGGGGCAATTAAACCAAAACTTCCATAAGACAAAATCAAGGCTCAGCCTCTTGTCTGTCTCTTAGCCCAAAGCTTTCTTGCCTGTATGGTATTGAAAAAATTTGGGACCAATGCTGTGGCATGGTAGGCTAAGCCTCTACCTGCAGTGCCAGCATCGCATAAGCATGGTTCTAGTCCCAGCTGCTCCACTTTTGATCCAGCTCCCTGCTAATGGCTTTGGAAAGCAGCAGAAGATGGCCCATGTCTTTAGGCCTCTACATCCATGTGGAAAGAATTTCCTGGCACCTGGCTTCAGATCAGCTCAGCTCTGTCCATTGTGGCCATTTGGGGAATGAACCAACTGATGGAAGACACTCTCTCTCTCTCTATCTCTCTCTCTCTCTATCTCTCTCTCTCTATCTCTCTCTCCCTCCCTGTCTGTAAACTCTGCCTCTGAAGTAAATAAATAAATCTTTTTTTAAAAAAAAGGGAGTGATACAGCTGGCCTGACAAGCTAGTAATCACTGGACAAAAGAAGTCATTTGTTTCTGCAATAGATAAAACCCTGCTAGCCAAAATTGTCTGGAAAGGTTTATTTAGGGGAGTTTCAGATCAGGTAAGAAAAATCCAAGTCTGGGAAGTAAATAACTACCATTTACACATAAACCCCAGACAAATTAAGCTCACCTGTACATCATAAAAATTCCCTAAAGAACATGTCATCGCCACCAATAAAAGGAAGATCACAAGCACCACTGAACAATCGGGAACTTGGACAAAGCTGAACATGCACCTGTCAGCCCCAATTTTAATCTATAAAAACATTTACCTCTAACTTCTTGGGGAGCCCTGAAATTAAGTGAAAAGTTCTCATCTCCTTACTTTGGACTTTGCCATAAACACCTCTAGCTACCATCACTCAGTGTCAGTGATTGGCTTACTGTGTGTTGTGCAAGCACATATAGGTTAGGGAGTTCTTTTTGTTTTATTTTTTGTTTCTGTTTTAAAGATTTATTTATTTCTTTGAGACTCAGAATTACACAGAGAGAGAAGGAGAGGCAGAGAGGGAGAGAGTGAGAGAGAGAGAGAGAGGTCTTCCATCTGCTGGTTCACTCTCTAATTGGCTGCAATGGCTGAAGCTGCACTGATCTGAAACCAGGAGCTTCTTCTGGGTCTCCCATGTGGGTGCAGGGGCCCAAAGACCTAGGGCATTTTCCACTGCTTTCCCAGGCCAAAGCAGAGAGCTGGATCAGAAGTGGAGCAGCTGGGACTCAAAGTGGTGCCCATATAGTATGCCAGCACTGCAGGCAGTGATTTTTATCCGCTATGCCATGGGGCAGGTCCTGGTTAGGGGGTTCTATAACAACAATGCCAATGAGTTTGGGGGGATTATTCTGCATAGGAGCAGAGATGGTGCTTGAAACCCAGGCATGCTGACATAGAATGTAGGCATCTCAAGCAGTGCTCCAATCACTATGCTAAATCCCATTCCCTTAGTTTGTTAAATTAACTTTCTACTTGAATGCCAGAGAGACTGAGAAGACAGAGGAGATGATCCATCTGATGTTTCACTCCCCAAATGCCCAGAATGTCTGGGGCTGAGTGAGGCCAAAGCCAGGATCCAAGAACTCATTCCAGGTCTCCCTCATGGCTGGCATGGATCTGAGTGGCTTAGCCTCCAAGGGCAAACATTAGCAAGATGATGGGATTAGAAGAGCCAGGACTCTGTCCTAGGCACTCTTGTAGCTAAATGTGGGTGTCCCAAGTGACAGCTCAATTGTTGTGCCAAATTCCAGCCCAGCTAACTTTGTTGAGGTATTTTCCCTCACAAGTCTCTTTCTCTACTTAGAAGAGGGAAAACTGATTTTTCTTTGAAAAAATTGTCAATTAAACAGGGAGATTCTCACAAATGTAAATGAGATACACTCAGTATTATATTAAATATATTATTTGAAAGTTTGCTTTTAATAAATTCAGGAAAGTAAGAAAATAATAGATTGTGGTTTGGGTACAAATAATATATCTAAACCGAGCATAACATGAGTTTTAACATCTCTGCTTTAGAAGACATTTACAACTACATTGAAGTTGTGTAGAAGAGAATGATATAGAATTAATGAAAGCAGGAATGCAGGAGGTCAGATTCTTCTTTTCCCCTCAGGCTTCAATGCAGGACCACCAAGTCCGTATTGCAATGTTCGGATACACTATGCATATTTTCACACTGTTTTTGTCTGCCACTCTCTGAATCTATGTTGGGATTTCTTCCCCAAGCCTTCTTGAATCTGTAGAAATATCACAGCATGATATAGCTCCATCCCATTAAAACACTCAATAATGGATACATGACTCTTCCTTAAACTTTATATGAAGAAACACAGAATAACTCACCTGGAAGCATTTCAGAAAATGAGGTAAACATTCAGGGAAAAAGCATTTGGCATGGTAGTGAAAAGACCCACATTCCATGTTATGGTACCTGGGTTCAAGTCCCAGTACTGATTCTGATCCAGCTTCCTGTTCATACACAAGCAGGTGAGCAGCAAGCTCAATAGTTATCTCTCTGTTGCCAGCGTGGTGGATTCAGAATAAGATTCTGGCTTCTGACTACCCTGGCCGGTCCCAGCAGGTGCAAAGACAATCTCTCTCCCTCTGTCTCTCTCTCTCTCTCTGTGTGAGTGTGTGTGTCCCTCTGTCTCTTAATCAGTATCTGTTTTCAAATGAAATTTTTTTTAAAGATTTGCTTATTTGAAAGGGAGAGTTACAGAGAGGAGGCAGAGAGAGTTTGAGAGAGAGGTCTTCCATCCACTGGTTCACTTCCCAGATGACTGCAACAGCTGGAGCCACACCAATCTGAAGCCAGAAGCCAGAACCTATTCCAGGTCTCCCACACAGTCGCAAGGACCTAAGGACTTGGGCCATGTTCTACTGCCTTCCCAGGCCATAGCAGAAAGCTGAATCGAAACTTGAGCAGCCAGAACACAAACCGATGCCTATACTGGATGCCGGCACTGCAAGTGGTGGCTTTACCGGTAACACTATGCCACAGTGCTGCCCCATGAAATGTTTTCTAAAAATGAGAAACATGGACAAGAAAAATATTTTTTCTTAAGCCATCAGGGTCATGTTCAGCATCTTTACCTACATGTGGAAACTGCCCAAGTCTTCCAGAAGCTGCAATCGTATCTTAGCTCAGTCTTGAGGGAAAAATGCTCTTGTTTTCCTGTAGGTGCTGTGTGTACATCACTGGTAGTAGCAAGCCTGTGCTTGACTCCTCCAGGGTGAGTTTTGGTGCAAAGCTCACTGTTTAGCGGTGGCTTGCTGCCCCCTGCTGGCCCTCTGGTGGAACTAATAAAGTGTTTGGCAGATACTGACAAATTGTTTACAAACTTTCAAGACCCTACATAATGATGAACTGCAAAGTTAAAGTGGTCACAACTTCCCATTTTATAAAGCTATAGGAATGGAGAGACTGAGCCTCCTCTAATCTCAGCTTCAACTGTATCCCATTACCTTTTTTATATGCATTTCATTTCCAATCATTTCACAATGTTTGCTATTGTCCTTTGTGATTTGTTTCTGTAGCTCCTAGGAGTGTGTTCTTATTTTCCACATATTGTGCACTTCTCAAATGTTCTTCTGTTACTGATATTCCAGGTGAATCTATTGTGCTCAAAGGATGTCCTTTTTTATTTTTATTCTTTTAATTTTATTTAGGTTCTTTTGTGACCTAGCAAAAGGTCTTCTGCAGACCATGTTCTGTGAGTACTTGAACAGAATGTGTATTCTTTTGTTCAAGTACATGGTCAAGTTGCTTTATCATTTCCAATATATTGCAAACCTATTCTGTCCATTATTAAGAGACATATTTCTGTTTCCTAATATTAATTTTTTAAGAATTATTATATCTAATGCTGGACTAGAGAGAGAGAGAGAGAGGCATTCCTCTGCTGATTTTCTTTCAAAATTGCTACAAAGCTGGCCAGTGTTGTGGCGCAGTAGACAAAACCACTGCCTGCAGTGCCAGCATCCCATATGGGTCCTTGTTTGAGTCCTGGCTGTTTCAATTCTGATCCAGCTCTCTGCTATGGCTTGGGAAAACAGTGGAAGATGGCCCAAGTCCTTGGGCCCCTGCACCCAACTCCAGCCATTTTGGCAATCTGGGGAGTAAACCAGTGGATGGATGACCTCTCTCTCTCTGTTTGACTCTCTGTAACTCTTTCACATAAATAAATCTTTTGAAAAGGTGAGCTAGCCAGGAGCTGGATCACTAGAACTGCCAGAACTCGAATGAGTGCCACAATTGGTGGCTTTACTCCCTATGCCACAGTGCCCCTTCCTAATACTAGTCTTGACCAGTCTTTTCTCTACGATTTTTGTCATTTTCTTTCATTTAATGTTGGGCTTATTTGTTAGATACATGCATATCTAGAATTAATCTTATCCAGGTTGATTGACCCTTTTATTACTCTAAAATGTCATTTATCTGTAGTACCTTTATTTTAGAGTTTCTTCTCTTATTGGAATGGTCAGCAAGTATATACATCTCTTTTATAATTACCTTACATGGCATATCCATATTTCATGCTTTAACCTCTACTACTTTTGTATTAGAAGCACCACTGTTCTGGTGCTTAAGGTTCATTTACTCCATGATTCTGGCTTTTTCAATTTATCTTAAAGATTTATTTTATTTTATTTTATTTTATTTTATTTTATTTTATTTTGAAAGACAGATACAGCAATCATGAAGGGAGCACAGTCCAGAGTAGGCAAAGCAGCCCCTGGTACAAATCACCCCAGTGAGCTGTCTTGCTGCTTCCTGAATATTTCTTTGAATCAGAAATAACCTGAGCAACTAGTTGTTGACCTGGTGTCATTGGCCTAAGGAGTTTCAGACTGGCACAAACCAGATTAAAATTCCAACTGAAATCTAGGGAAATGTATCTGGTAAGTATCAAACTTGTACATGGTGCTACCAGGTAATATCTCTTTTAATGTTTTGTTCAGCTGTTAGTGGACATTGGTTTTTTTTTTGTTTTGTTTTGTTTTCAAAAGATTGAATTGATTTGAATGACAGAGGTACAGAGAGAGAGGGAGACAGAGAAAGAATTCCCATCCATGGGTCACTCCCCATTTGGCCATAATGACCAGGATTGGGTTGGTCCAAAACCAGGTATCAGGAGCTTCTTTTTCCAAGTCTCCCACATGAGTTCAGGGGCCCAAATTCCTGGATCATTTTCTGCTGCTTTCCCAAGCACAATAGCATGCAGCTGGATTGGAAGTGGAGTAGCTGAAAACATAGGAGGTGACTTTACCCATTATGCTACATTGCTGACCCCTGAACATTGCATTTAAGAGAGCTCTCCCTGGGACCGGTGCTGTGGTGTGGTGCCAGTTTGAGTCCTGGCTGCTCTACTTCCAATCCATGTCTCTACTCTGGCCTGGGAAAGCCAGTAGAAGATCAGCCAAGTCCTTTGGCCCCTGCACCTGTGTGGAAGACCCGGAAGAGGCTCCTGGACCCTGGCTTCAGATCACCACAGCTCTGGCTGTTATGGCCAATTGGGGAGTGCACCAGTGGATGGAAGACCTGTCACTCTCCCTCTGCCTCTCCTTCTCTCTGTGTGTAACTCTGACTTGCAAAAAATTAAATAAAATAGAAAGAAAGAGAGCTCTCCCTTTTGTAGTCAGATATCTCTTCCCTAAGAAATTGCTTTCTTATTTTTTTTAAAGATTTATTTTATTTATTGGAAAGATAGAGTTACACAGAGAGCTAGAGACAGAGAGAGAAGTCTTCCACCTGCTGGTTCACTCTCCAGATGGCCGCAGCAGCCGGAGCTGCTCCAATCCAAAGTCAGGAGCCACAAGATTCTTCTGAGTCTCCCACATAGGTTCAGGGGCCCATGGACTTGGGCAATTTTCTATTGTTATCTCAGGCCATAGCAGAGAGCTGGATTGGAAGAGGAGCAGCCAGGACTAGAACCAGCACCCATATGGGGTGCCGGCACTTCAGGAGAGGGTGTTAACCCACTGTGCCACAGTGCCAGCCCAAGAAATTGTTTTCTAACTTGGTTCTTTTACAGGTCTGGACTAAACAGCAATTGTGATCAGACCTCTATTCTTATTGCCCCTTAGCACTTATTTTCTAAAATAAATAAATTGTATTTGGAAACTACAAAAGAAAAAGCTGTTTTACTATAATGCTGCTTGACCTCCTTAAGACTGAATAAGAAATGGCCACTTAAAAGATCTCTGAATGGGGCTGGGGCTGTGACGTAGTGGGCTAAGCTACCACTGCAGGTGCCTGCATCCCATCTGGGCATGATTTCTAGTCCTGGCTGCTCCTCTTCTCATCCAGCTCTATGCTGCGACCTGGAAAAGCAGTAGAGATTTGCCAAGTGCTTGGGCCTCTGCACCCATGTGGGATACCCAGAAGGAACTCTTGTTCCTGATTAGGATTGGCCCAGCAATGGCCATTGTGGTCATTTGAGGAGTGAACCACATGGAAGACCTTTCTCTCTGTCTCTCCTTTCCTCTATAACTCTACAGATGGTCTGGGTGGAGGCTTCTTGGAAATAGAATTCAGTTGTTCACAGTCGATGGTTACATGTTTCCTCATGAGCTGTCAGTGAGGTCTGCCTTCTGTCATTGCCTTTCAGTGGGCTCCTGAATCTCCCATGCAAACACCATTATTCATAGGTCATTCAAAACACCAGCAGCCAGTGAGTGTCAGCCAAAATATGAAAATTTTATCTAAGGTTAAAATTATATTCTGTGTATTGAGTACAATGAATCAGAATCAGCCTTTTGAGTTTTCTTTCATAGGAAAAATTTTCAAAATCGTAGCTTTAAGGAGCTGGCACTGAGTCATAGCTGGTAAAACCACTGCCTGCTGTGCCATTATCTCATATGGGCACTGGTTTGAGTCTCGACTGCTCCACTTCTAACCCAGCTGTCTGCTGTGGCCTGGGAAGTCAGTAGAAGGGGGCCCAAGTCCTTGGGCCCCTGCACCCATGAGCAGACCCCGAAGAAGCTCCTGTCTCCTGGCTTTGGATTGGCCCTGTTCCAGCAGTTGCGACCATTTGGGGGAGGTGAACCAGCCAATTGAAAACCTCTCTCTCTCTTTGCCTCTGCCTCTTTATAACTCTTCCTTTCTAATAAATAAATAAATCTTTAAAAAAAAAATGTTGCTGCTGAACACTCCCAAAACTGCCAGGAGGAATTGCTACAGCAACTTCAAATGGGTTCATTTGCCTGAGACATAGCAAGTCATTCACTGACTCTGGGGTAGTGAAAAGAAAATATAACTTTAGTTATATACTATCTCAGTTTCTTAAGACTTCTAGGTATTGCTGTTAAGTATAAACTGGGTAAAGCAAATTACATAAATGTTTCTAAATATAAACTGAAGTACTCATTTTTTGTTTGCTGATAGATCAGGATTTCTCTCATTTGTCAGTTGAAAATGGCTAATCAGAATAAAAAATGAAAGGGACTCTGTGAAGAGGCTGGAGTCTCACCTATTTAGAGTTTAGAACCCAGGTATCTCCTCTGCCCAGCACCATTCTAAGGTGGGCTGAGGGGTAACCCCCAGGGGATATCTGGAGGGGCCTAGGCCTGCCACTCCTTTCCTCTGTCCTGTTTTTGGCATGTGATGAAAAATATTGCATTTTGGATTTTTCTCTTCTGTCCTTGCACTTTAAAATCACCTTAACTGTAGGCTAGGGGAAGCTCTGAGGGGCTCACTTAAGAAAGCCACCCAACCCCTCTCTCCCAAGAAAGGGGGGATTTTCTAATAGTGTTTTGAATTAGGCCAGATGCTTTTCCTGATCCCCCTCCTACCACCACCACCAATGTCATGGAGCTCTGACCCCTTTCCTGGGAAGCTAAATGCCAATAAGCCTAGAAAACAAACTCTCCACAAGTCCTTTCCTCTTCTAACCAAGAGCTCAGACTCCTCTCTCCCCAGGTTTCTTTCCTGATCACTTAGCAGCAACAGGGGGTTCTACTACTTCCTTAGTTGGTAACAGACAAGAGAGGGACCATGGGGGGAAAGGAAGACTCTGGTGTCTCCCCTCTTTTCCTGCTGGTCTGAGGACCAGGAAAAGTAAGACCCTCCTTCTTTTACATATCCCTCCCTCATTTTCCCATCCCAAGATAGATATATAATTTCTTTGATATTTATACACACACCTGGTAACACAGAAGATTAAAAAATAGGATCTGTAACAATAATAAAAAATTATTTCTGGTTTAAAAATGATCTGGTTCCCTCCAGGGCAAGCAATTGCACAAATGTCCACTGAGTCTGGTCCAGGGATTAGGGAAGGAAGGTCTTAAAAGGTAAAAGGGGAGAGCTACTACCCCAGCCTCAGGGCCCCAACTCTCCAACTCCCCAACTCGGTTGCATTTTATAAAACACTCATCCTCTGGGAATCGGGGTTTTAAAACATGTCCATGCAGGGGAAGGGAGCCCTTGGAGGGAAGAAAGGTGGTCACCTGAGGCCCTTTGGTCTAGACACAGTGGTGTGGGGAAGGGGAGGTGCTGACGGCTCACACCATATCTCAGGTGGTACCACCCACTCAGGACAGTTTCTTGACTCCTCCCCTTGTGGGACAAGGGGAGGCTGAGCTGATGCTCTTGGGTTGCTGTTGGATTTGCTGTGGGCGTTATTGAGCTGTACTTCATCTTCAGGCATCAGCAGTGGCTGCAAGGCCACTTCCTCTATCTCAGAGACACCAGGTGGGGATTCTTGGCTGCTGTAAGATGTTTAACAGCCCAGATATGGGGTGGTTGGACCTGGTTCAGGGGACCCTAGTCCCTGGCCCCTTAGGCTTTCTGCCTTCCCCAAATGGGGGACAGCTGGGCTTCCAAGTGGAGTCTTGCTCGGTGGTGATCTCTTTGGATCAGCTAAGGAGGAAGCCCTATGAGGGCATGCCTGAGCCAGGTGTTGACTGAATGCCTGAGTCTCCCAAGCCTGGCTCTTCCTCATGGACTGGGAGCTGGGTGACTGGTGCAGCAGCTTCTCTCATTCCTGGAGGGAGGCCACAGATTGTCATAACGGACTGGTGAGGGCTCTCATGTTGGCACCAAATGTGCATACCTCTCGGCTTCCTGTTGCTGGGCCAGGAATACTGACAGGAAGGGAGAGGTGTAGCTGAAAGCTGGGTCTGGCTCAGGCTTCCGTTGCATGTCTGATTGGCCAGGCTCTTACAGGAGGTGGAAGTGGTGCCTTCTGAACGCATGGACTGCAACTCGTCCAGTACAAAACCTGTTCTCTGGGCTGACTTGAGGCTGGAGGAATGAGAGCCACTGGAAAGTGGATCGAAGTGAAAGCTTTTGCCAAAGGTGGGAGAACAGAAGCTCTTGGGTTCCAAGCTGGGCTCTGAGTGGTAACTGGGATGACGGCTGCTCTCTGCAGTTGAGGTTGGCTTCCTCAAACTGTCCCCATGACTAACTTGGTGCTGGAGGAATGAGGCAGGGCAGCTGATGTACTGCTGCTACTGTAACCCGGCTGACACTTGTACATGGTTGGTGTGGGGGGCTGTCCTTGCCCCAAAAGTTGCTATCTCCATTAGTAGCCAGGCAAAGGTGTGTTCGCAGTCCCATGCAGCTGCTCAGGTCTGGCATAGGAGGAGGCCGGGGTTTGGCATTTGCAGACTGGCTCTCTGTTGTTTCCAAGCTTTCCTTAGTCTTAGTTCCCCTAAGCTCTCCCTGGATGCCATTATCCATGATCTTCACAGTAATCTGACACTTCTGGCTGAAGGAAGGGAGGTCTGATTACAATTGTCTTCTCTTTCTTTGGTCTTCCCAAATATCTGGGTGCTGGGGAATTGCAAAGTGCATTGTTACAGCAGCCATTGGTGAAGGGGCTCATGCCTCCCCGGAATTTACCCATAACCTGTTCATTGGTTGTGCATCCCTAGGCCACCAGCACCACATGAAACCCTGTGAGGCCAGCTACAGGGATGAAGAATAAGCCAGCAACACACTTCACTGCCATTGTGACAGTGTGCAGAACCCCGAGAGCTCCTCTATGTGGCAGAGGACATAAAGGAGGCCAAAGCCAAATATACCCATAGAGTGGGCTGTCAAGGAAAGGAGGAAGAGGAAGAAACAATGCTCGTTCTGGCGGCCAATACAGTTGTTCACCCAGGGGCAGGGATGATCAAATTCCTCCACACAATTATCACAGACACTGTGTGGGAACGCCGAGGAGGACAGTAGCAGCGGCAGCTGGCACATCCTTTCATGCACACCTGGATGCCATTGATCTCCACTGTTTTGTCAAGGGAGCTCGAAAATCTTCCTTGTCCTCATCTTCCTCAGCTTGAGGGAAAATGCCTGGGTCCATGAAGGTGGCCCTACTGAAATTGGCCAGAACAAAGGGAAACATAAATGCATTGTAGATGGGCACTGCAGGTGACATATTCAGGCTTAGTTCTGGACACGTACAAGCAAAGAAGAGTGTTGTAGCTCCCACTAAGAAGATAGCAGCTGCTGAGGTCAGGATGTGTTTCTGGGTCTGAATGTCTATCCAGACTCTGCGGGCATGTTGGAGCTCTGAAGGGACATCTAACCTACTGCATAGCCCAGGCCCACACAGAGGCAGAATGGATAAGACAATGGGATAAGGGAACCAACAGAGAAGAGTACAGAAAAACAAACAAACAAACAAAAAAACAAACAAAAAAATTTCAGGGAAACCAAAAATTTAGAATTATCATCCTTCCACATCCACAAACAAAACTGAAGGTCAAAATATCTCAAACGAAGGAAAGCATATGGGAGGGGGAAAGGAGATTGCAAGTGATAAATAACCACAACTTGGGGGCTGGCGCCGTGGTGTAGCAAGTAAAGCCGCTGCTTGTAGTGCCGGCCTCCTATATGGACACCAGCTCGAGCCCTGGATGCTCCATTTCTGATCCAGCTCTCTGCTATGGCCTGGGAAATCAGTAGAAGATGGCCCAAGTCCTTGAACCAGCAGATGGAAGACTTCTCTCTCTCTCTCTCTGCCTCTCCTCTGTGTAACTTTCAAATAAATATACAATGACTCATTTAGGACTGAGGTCTTGCATGCGGAGTAAGTGTACAACAACTCCTGCTCTAATTTAACAATTGAATCTCTTATGTATGATGTCAGTGATCACCCAAGACTCTTGCCATGAGTTGCCCAGGCTAAGGAAGCCTTTTGAGACCACAGTCTTTGTCAGTATTTAGGCAAAGCCAAAGGCAAAATGGAAGTTCTGTCCTCCCTTCAAAGAAAACTACATTCTTCTTGGATGGCTCCTTCTTTCTGCTGGGGTTTCATTCATGGCAATCCTTCATGTAGGACTTTTTTTATTTTTGCCACAGTGTCTTAGAATTCAATGCCTGAAATGTTTTCATGGGCTTTTCAACCATACAAGAATGCTTTAAGGGCTCATTCTGAGGTCACTATGCTATATAAAATGATTGTCATTCCATGAGTCTGCTGTATGAACTGCTTTCCAACTCAACATGTCTTAAAATGCAATGTCTGGTCTTACTCTAAGTCTCTTTTTTATTGTTTTTTAAATATTCATTTATTTGAAAGACAGAGTTACAAAGAGAGAAAGAGACAGAGAGATCTTCCAGTGGCTGGTTCAGTCCTCAAACGGCTGCAACAGCCAGAGCTGGACCCATCCAATGTCAAAAGCCAGGAGCTTCTTCCAGGTCCCCCAAGTGGTTCCAGAGTCCCAGTACTTGGGCCATCCTCTGCTCATTTCCTGGGTGCATTAGCAGCAAGATGGATCAGAAGTGGAGCATCTGGGACTCAAACCCATGCCCATATAGGATACTGGCAAGGCAAGCAGTGGCTTTACCCTCTACACCAAAGTGCCAGCCACATGCACACAAATCTTAATCAGTGACTATCCCTGGTTTTAAACTGGAAGTTTTCTGGCAGAAAAATCACTAATTTCTCTGGTTTCATTTGAGGTACAGAAATACTAGCATGTTGCTTTTATTAATGCTGTAGAATGGTTATATACCTGCAAGGTAAAGCTATGCAAAAACTGGCTGTGTAACCCTTCTATTTATATATAAGATTGCTACAGCAAAACCCAGAACTAGCAAGTTTTTTTCTTAAAGAAATGCCTATGGTGGCTGATGTTGTGGTGTAGCAAGTAAAATTGCCAACTATGACCCCAGCATCCCATATGAGTACTGCTTTCAGTCTTGGCTGCTCCACTTCCAATCCAACACCTTGCTAATGGCCTTGGAAGATGACTCATTATTTGTGGCCCTGGCTGATGCAGCCACCTGGGGAAGTGAACCAGCAGATGGAAGATCTCTCTCTCTCTCTGTGTTAACTATTAAGTAAGCAAATGAGTAAGTAAAAGAAATGCCTCCAACCTCCTCTCCTTTCATCCTAAAAATACCCCCACATTACCCCACAAATTTCATGAAGCAGTCTAACCAATCACTGTCCCTTTTCCCTAAGGATGGAGAAGTAACAAAAAATAAAAACATCTAAAATGAAACCCCTATAAAACAAAAGCAGGACCAAGCATCTCCTCTGTCTCCCTTAGACCAAGGCGTCCTTATCCATATTGTACCAAAAATAATTCACTGAATTGAGGGAGTGATACAGCTGGCCTGCACACAAGAAGTCACTTTTCTGCAACAGATAGAAGCCTGCTGGCCAATATTGTCTGGATGGGTTTATTTAGGGGAGTTCCACATCTAGGTAAGGAAACATCCCAGTCTGGGGCAGCAAATAACTACCAATTGTATGTAAACTCCCAGATTCACTGACGCGCACCTGAACACCATTACACTTCCCTAAAGAATATAGCATCTTCAACTAGGAAGATGAAGGTCAAAAGCATCACGAACCAATCAGGAACCTGGACACAAGCTGAACATGCATCTGTCACCTCTAATTTCAATCTATAAGAATCTTTGCCTCTAACTTCCTGGGGAGCCCTGGAGTTAAGTTCCTTGATCTGGTCTTTAAAATAAATGCTTCTTTACTCCACCACACCAAAGCCAGTGATTGGCTTACTGTGTGTTGGGCAAGTATATACAGGTTTTAGGGGTTCTACAGCAACACCACCAACCAGATTGGAGGTATATCCTGCAATAGGGGCAGAGATGGGACTTGAACCCAGGCATGCTGACATAAAAGATACGCTTCTCAAGGAGTGCTCCAATCATTATGCCAAATCCCATTCCCTTACATTTTTAAACTAATTTTTTCTTTGAATTCCAGATAGACTGAAGGACACAGCAGAGATCACCCATCTGCTGGTTCAGTCCCTAAATGTCCACAATAGTTGGGGCTTAGAGGTCAAAGTGAGGTGCCAAGAACTCAGAACTCATTCTAGGTGTCTCTCATGGATGGCAGTTGGGCCATCTTCTGTTGCTTTTCCAGGTGCATTAACAGGGAGCAGAATTGAAAGTGGAACAGCTGGGATAGGAACCAGCTCCTATATGGGATGCCAGTGCTCCAGGTGGTGGCTTACCCACTATACCACAGCATCAGCCATGATTATATTGCACACCTCCGCTTTTGAAAATATTTAGAAATAATTTGAAGCTGCAAATTACTGATTTGGACTTGTGCTGTGGTGCACCAGCCTGTAGCATCTGCATCCCATATGGGAGCCTGGCTGCTCCACTTCCAATCCAGCTCCCTGGCAATGCACCTTGGAAAGTAGCGGGGGATGGCCAAGTCCTTGTGCCTCCACACTGATGTAGGAGATCCAGGACAAACTCTTGACTTTGGATTAGCTCAACTCTGGCAACTGTCATTTTGTGAGTGAGCCAGTGCATAAAAGACACAGCTATCTTTCTAGCTATCGCTCTCCCTACCTCTTTCTGTACCTATTTCCAATAAAATAAATAGAAAAAAAATACAGTGTGGCTTTGGGGGGCCACTACTCAACACTCCCTCCCCAGATTTAAAAAGTCAGTGATAGAGAATTAATGAAGGCATTAGTTTAGGAGCTCACATCTTTTCCTCTTGCCTCAGACTAAAACCAGCAGTGAGTGTTCCCCAAGTCTGTACTGCAAAATCCTGATAAATTTGTTATCACACTTTCATTATCTGCCAATCTCTGAATCTGTGTTGGGATTTCTTCTCCCAAACACTCTGGGATACATATAAAAACAACATAGCCCAGTGCAACTTCATCTGATTAAAACACTCAGTGATGGATAATTGACTTTATATGAAAAAAATAAATAAGCCACCCAGGAACATCTTAGTAAATGATTGCTTCTCTGTTGCTAGTTAAGAGAAACTCCCAGGGAATAAGCACTTGGCATGGTAGTTGAAGACCCACATTCCATACTGTGCTGTCTGTCTCAAGTCCCAGTACTGATTCTGTTCCAGCTCCCTGCACATGCACAACCACGGAAGCAGCAAGCTCAATAGTTGTCTCTCTGCCACCAATATGGGAGATCAGATGAATGACCAGCTTCTGATTTGGCCTGGCCAGTTCCAGCCCATGCAAAATCACTATCTCTCCCTCTTTCTCTGCTTATGTGTATGTGTCTGTCTCTCTTTGCCTTTCAAATAAAAATTTTTTAAAAATGAGAAACATCCTAGACTGCAACAAGGCTCATGTGCAGGATCATTTCCTCCATGTGGAAACGGCCCCAAGTCTTCCAGAAGTTGCAACGGTGCTTCCTTAGCACAGTCTTGAAGGAAAAATGTTCTTGTATTTACTGTAGGCACAGCACCTAGACCACCTGGTGGATTAAGAATGCGCACCATAGGAGGCCTCTTGGGTGAGTTCAGGATCAAACTCATTGTTCAGTGGCTCCTTGCTGCCCTCTGCTGGACTTCTGATGCAACTAATACATTTTTTGTTAGACACTGACAAACTGCTTACAGACCACCCTACACAATGAACAATAGCAGAGTTGAAGTGATCCCAGTTTTCCATTTTAGCACTTAAAAAGCTATAGAAATTGAGAGGGATCATATTCATAACCTGTTTTAACTGCATCCTATTTTTATGTTTCATTTTCATTTCCTATCATCTTGCATTTTTTACTTTCACTTGTTATCTATTTTCTATAGCTCTCTATTTAGGAATATGTTGCTATTTTCCATATATATGTGCACTTCTCAAAGGTCCTTCTGTTATTGACACTCAAGATAAATCCCTGTGGTCATAGAACATTCATTGTTTTATTTGTATCTTTTCAGTTTATTTAGGTTCTTTTGTGACCTAGCAAAAGTTCTTCTGCAGGGTATTACATGTGCACTTGAACAGCAAGTGTATTCTCTTGTCCAACTATACTGTCAAGTTCTTTCATGATGTTCATATTTCCTATATCCTTTCCAATATATTGCAAGCTACTTTGCAAACTTCTTTCCATTACTGAAAATGGCAAATACATGTGCCCTAATACTAGTTGACAACTCTACTTCTCCCTTTTTGTCTCTCTGTGACTCTGCTTTCAAATAAATCTTAAAAGCATCCCTAAAGA